>NC_081420.1:39857267-40097267 GCF_949786415.1 Peromyscus eremicus
TGGACCAAGCGTGTTGAACTACCAACATGACACACAGGACATGCCCAACTGTTGCAATAAAGGCATGACTGATAGGGAAACAACCAGATGCTCTCTGACTGGATCTGAAACCAAATAAACAGAAGGGAATTCACATCTGATATCATATAGCTAGTGTAAAGCCTGTGGTGGGGGTGGTGTGTCCACAGCCCCAGTGGGGAGACTGCAGCTGTTACTTTGCTGACTAGACATGATGGGCCTGTCAAATTCCACTGTAAATACTTGATTATACCCATGGTTAGTGTTGCCATAGGTTTAGTCACAGAAGCTTCTTTTTTTGCAGTGGGTAGTTACTTCAAAACCTCAAAGCTAGAAATAATGCTGATAGTAAGTTTTATAATCATCAACATTTTGCCAATCATATTTCTTGTGTCTTCTTGTGAGGCTGATTATGTTGTAATGGAGCTAGTTTAAAATAAAATCCATTTTATCCTAAGATTTAGAGTTGATATAGTCTTAGAATTAAGGATGTTGTATTTTATGTAATACTGTCCTCTTATTTTATTAACACACATACACTATTATTATGATCAGAAATTAAGCAATGATCTTTTAGTGTAAGTTGTGAATTGAAGTGCAGGCTGGTACAGACTGAGGCCCAGGACCCTCTCACCAGGCAAACAGCAACCCTATAGCATATATAAAAGGTGATGGTGCTTCGTTGCATTCTTTTGGAAAGGGGCATTTCAGCTGCCAGAGTCACATTCTTGAGATACTGTGTATACATTCCTTCCTGGGGATCCCATATGGATCTGTAATCCACAATACACAAACGATTCCCACCATGCCAAGTGCCATTAGGAAAAGACAACTGCTTCACAGATGAGTCTCGGAACCATTTCCACTTTTCAAAAGGAAGACCTGGATCCAGGTAACACCTTTCTGAACACAACAACAGGAATCAGTACATATTTGCAGCAAAGGCTTCATATTATGGAAATTTCTGGAGTGGAAGAGGCAGTCATGGTGAATGCCATCATGCAGATATTTGACAAAGGGCTCTATCCTTTATTCTGTGGAACCATTTGTGGGTCAGTCTGGAGTCTCTTATGCCTTCTAGATGACTGATGTTCAAACATCTATTTTTCAGTTCAGAATGTTCATGAGCTTCTTGTCATCCAGACGAATGCACTTATTTAAGTTGTTAGATAATGGTGAGAACCATGTCATTGAACTCAAAATAAATAAACTATTCTTTATGAAGTTAGCATGCCTCATATGTTTTTCATAACAAAACTAGACAAATAAACACCATGACTATAGAATTATTCCCCAGCACGTGACTTTTTCTTTGTTGACCACTCTCTATGTCTGCTAATGCAGAAATTGACAGACACTTAAGTAAATAAGAAAATAAGGCTCAAAATTATAGAGAGTTACTAATAGTCTGTTTAGAAGAAATGGATGCTCTGACAAGATAGGACCTTAAATGTGAAAAGAAAATAAACAAGTAGTATGAGATTAATAAAAGTGGTAATGGTTGTTACTTTATTCCTGTCAGAAAGCTGCAAAATAAAAAGGATTTTTTCATTATTATAATTCTGAGAGACGGCCTGTTGCATGGCATCATGGCTGACCCATTGGCTACATAGTATTTCTGCTCCAAGAATACCACCAGCATGTCCCCTGCCTATAGGTGACTAATTTTCTCTACAGAACTCGTCCCGGATGGAAGCAGCATGAAGGATTCTCTTCCTGATATTTTCTTGCCTTTTATTGAATAAATCAGTCAAACTACTACAAGCTTTGAATTGCTTTACTTTTCTTTATACTTCAAAGGTAAAAAAGATACTTAGAAATTTTCTAAACAAATTAACAGAGAGAACAGAGGAAAGTGCTCCTTGTTGGACCAGAGATAACTATTTTATTTTTCAGCTTCTGTCCACCCTGACATATGTAGTGTACAACTGAGTTTCTCTCACCTGGATTTCCCCATTCAATAGAGAGGGTGGAAATCCTGGTTTCCTCAAAAGCTGTCGTTTCATTCACAGCAGAACCACTTCTGATTTCTATTATATGGCAGCTTCACCCACATGTGTAGAGACACCACCACACAGGGCACAGAGAGAGACAAGTGACCTCAAACTCATCTCCCAAAGAAGCCCAGTGGTGCTTTCTCCTCAAGAACAAGATGGTGATGCCATCATTTCTACAGTCAGCCTACACCCACATTTATTTACATCATTCTGTATTTGGGATAGGAAGGGCTCCTGGGCACTAGAATGCAAAGTACACAGAAGGACCACTCTTGGACACACGTGAGATTTAGAAGTGTCCTTGAAGTTTTATAACAAGTAAACATTGTTTTTGGAATGAGGTTGAAGTTGGAGAGGCATTTATATTTCAAGTCTCATATGATATTTAAAGTGCAGGAATGAAACAATCAATTACAGTGAACACCTTAACTACCAACGGGCACAGGGAGAACAAGGGACCCTAAACTCATCCTGGTCCATATTTGGAACTTGCTCAATAAGCAGAATCCCCAGTGCTGAGCATCATTTATTCTAATTCTGTCTAAGGAGGGATTTAAGAAAGAGAAGCAGGTGACTTAGTCTGTATGTCAGAAGCCGGTCCCCTGCCAGATCATAGCTTGTCTCTTTGGGAAGGTGAAAAACAATCTGGAGATGTGGGGAGCTCAATAAAAAAAAAAAAAAAATCAGTTGTTCATTTTCTCATCTAAAATCCTTCCTCTTAAAATCATTAAACCCTAATTAAGCTTGAAATAACTTCTGAGAAAAGCAGATGTAGTAATTGTGGAGAGAGGGGAAGCTGTACTTCAGGGACTGGGGCCCAGCAGAGAGGCCTTCCTCCCCCTGACATGTGACAACATGAAACTTGAAGTCTGCACTACCTGATGGCAGCCAAGAGCCCCACAAATCCTGACAGTACAAATAGGACCTGGCAAGTGTCACTTCCCAGAGCTGCTCCTGAGGCTGTCTGCACCACAGAGGTCCAGGTGAGTTCATGGAGGTAAGATCTTTGATCCCCTCAGCTGTGCCATGGAGAGTTCCACTAAAGCAGAAGTCTCTCTCTTTGCCTAAGCCAGGGAGCAGTTAAAAGGCTCTGTGATCCTCAGGATCTGCTTTCCTTCTGACCTTGATGAGGCTGGTCCCTGACTCCAGAAAAACCAAAGGAGACTAGTTCCTGGAGACACAGAAATGGAACAGAAATGCTGAGGCATTGCTATCTATCTTCAGGCTGGAGGATCATGACAGAGCTCTGGCTGGGTCTTTACCTATGGTTATCTCCTTGCCTTTTTTTTTTTAAAGGAAGCTATAGTATGTACAAAAATTTCAAGAGTGTATCAAAATATTGAGACTGGGACTGGAAAGATGACTTAGTGGTTAAAAGCACTTGCTGCTCTTCCACAGGACCTGGGTTTGTCCCAGCACTCACACAATATCTCACAACCATCTGAATCTATAGTTCTAGGAGATCTGATGTCTTCTTCTGGCCTCCACGGGCACCAGGCAAGCATGTAGTGCATATACATACATGCAGATAAAACACCCATACATATAAATTGATAAAAAACAAACAAAAACTAAAACAAAAACAAAAATGTTGAGACAGGCAGAATAGAACACTCCCACTATATCAGCACTAGGGAAATGAATTAGAAAGATTACATGCTGAGACCAGCCTGTTACATAGGAAGACCTTTTCTCAAAAAGAGAGAGAGAGAGAGAGAGAGAGAGAGAGAGAGAGAGAAAGAGAGAGAGAGAAAGCCAAAACAAAATGTTGTTGTTTTGTAGTCTCCAGATTTACTAGCATAATGATTCTAACATGTTATTACCATTGTGCTTATAAAATTTGTACTTTTCAATTTTGATGCATTTCCATATTTCAAATATTGGCAAATGTTTTCTTTATAATGTGTTGGTACTTCCTAAACAGACTTATGATAAACTGGAAGGGTTTTGTTAAAGTTTCTTGATTCTGACACCTGATATTGTACACACTTGTAAGTCAATTTTAATCACTGTGTGCCTGGAAGGTGTGGAGAAGTATAAACCACTAGAGTAGCAGCTGCCATTACCATCTTGAGAATCCCTGCCATAAAGGATCCAGGCTGTGAAGGAGTACATCCTGAAACAGATCGTCTTAATTTTATCCCAGTGCTGAGGAAAAGGAACAATAATCTTATATTTATTGGCATGGAAGAAATTACTAATGCACCTCAAGTTTCTGGGGTTATACAGAATGTGGTATTCTTTGTCTCTGTAGACAGAAATCATGTTTCCTAAAACATTTCACAAGATAATCTAGGCGATGAGCCGTCTCTACTTCTTGTGATTTCTCATATGAAAAGATAAATCACTTTTGAGATGTCCCTGAAGCTGGCTTCAAACAGGATGCAGAGCTTTAAAGTTTGGAGAAAAAGAACAGAGTGTTAGAAAGTAGAATCCCTAGTCCTTTGGAGAAAAGAAAAGAGTTAGAAAGTAGAATCCTCAGTCTGTAAACAAGTGGAAAACATTCAATATTTTCCATCAGGACTAGAGGTGAAAGGATTGCAGAGATTTCTGCAGATTCCGGTCTCTAGGTAAATAGTTAATGGTTATTCCAAATGTAGTAATGAATGTAGTGAAACTGATATGCCTGCTATTAATGTCTGGAGCATGTTTCATTATTTACAGACATATAGGATGGTATCCTGAATTCTAGCATGCAATAGCACAGGAGACAATTACCCCTTTGTTAGAGGAGCAGTTCAAAGGTCATAACTGACATTACTAGAGTCATTAGACAACATGAACCCACAAGGCTATGTTCACACAGGTCACAGGTGGTATCAAGACACAGACATTTAAAGCAATCCTGTAAGTTTAACAGGAGGGAGCAAAGGGAACAGGGCATTCCAAGTACTCAGAACACACAAACCCATGGAGCCACTGAAATATCCAGTTTCCTCTCATTCTAGAGGGTGCCCAAAGCTTACCTTAAATCCCCGAGAAATGAGAACGGAGCTCCTGAGCATGAAGAATAACATCCTGCCGAGATCTAAGGTTCTGGAATCAGCTCAGACCGATGCAGAACGGAGCAGCCTGCCTGATACACAGGTTGGAGAAGAATCAGGAGAAGCAGCTGCAAAGCAAACTGACAAACTACTGCTCACAAGGCCCCACAGAGGCAAATGACACCGTGAACTCTGAGATGGGGATCCCTGCTACACAGTAGCCCCAACCTACGGTACTGTAGGTAGAAAATACTGAGGAGTCATAACTCAAAAACTTCACTCATTTCATAGCGGCACATAATACTTCATTAATCCCCTTCTCCTATCCACCTCATCATCATCCCCTGGTCCAGAGACATTCCAAACTCTTTTAGATGCCCTGAGGTTGCTCATTGGGGGTCACAGATTCCCTGAAGACATCCACCAAGATCACAGCCCTCTGCTACCCACTCTCCTAGGAAGTGTCCCACGATTCCTCTTAATGCTCTTCCTAATTACAACAGGGCAGTAACATGACTTTTTAACACAGAATTCTTTTTCAGGATGTCTTTTGATGATTCAGCTTTAATATTTGGACCCTATCGGGAAACGTTATTCAATATGACTTTTCACTGAGGACAATTTTTAAAAAATCATAATAATTGATATGGAGTGAAATCACAGAATAGTTAATGTCAAAAAAATTAAATGGAGAAATCAAAACTATAAAGCTTTGAAGTCAAATGCAAACCTGGGAAAAGTTCTACTAATCCAGATGCATACAAGAAAGGAATATCAACAAAGGAGGAGACAGTGCGGAGGGTAAAGTACTAAGTCTGGGATATTTTACAGGTGTTGACCCAGCAGGGATTCTTAGTGTGTGTGAGGTGATGTGGGGAAGGCACACAGATTCATCATGAGCCTCAGGCTTTGGGAGTCAAGTGGGGAAATATGATGAAATAGAATGAGAAACAGAAGAAATGTTGGTTGGAGAAACTGGAGTTCAATTCAGCTATGCTGAGAGTTAACTAGGATAATCCATGCACATAGACAGACAGACAGACAGACAGACAGACACACACACACACACACACACACACACACTTGACCAAGTCAACTTTACTAGTGCACAGCTCAAAAATCAAAATCTCCTTTGAAACTTTAGATTTTGAGTAGCAGTTCCCAAACTCATCTATCAGAGCACACACAATATTCCAGAGTCCACAGTGGGGAAAATTGGGGCATTTCCAGGATCTAATCTGCACACATTATCTGTGTCTATTGCTGCCTCTTGCACACTAGAAAATGCCATTGTGCAAAATGTAAATTGCAGATTCATGTCTAACATTACTGATGCTTCTTAAAAGTGTTTGCAGCATGGAAACAAGTCTTTCTACCTAAGAAGGAAGAAATGGTTTTGAAGATTATTAAGGAAATAGTTTTCTTCTTCATGACTGTGCTTGGCACTCTGGGGAACATTTCTGTTTCTGTAAATTATATGTTCAGTTGGTGGGGAGGCCCTGAGAAGAAACCCATACACCTTATTCTCATCCATTTGGCTTTTGCAAACATCATAATCCTCTTTGCAAAAGGATTGCCAAAGACAATAGCAGCTTTTGGTTTGAGAAACTTCCTAGATGACATAGGCTGTAAGATCATCGTTTACCTGGAGAGGGTGGCCCGTGGTGTCTCCATCTGCACCAGCAGTCTCCTCACTGTGGTCCAGGCCATCATCATCAGTCCCAGAGCATCTGGGTGGAGGAGGCTCAGACCAAAGTCTTCATGGCACATCCTTCCATTCTTTTCATTCTTTTGGATGCTCAATGCTTTAATAAGTGTGAACCTAATCTACTCCATCACAAGTAAAAACCTGAATATGTCACAGCTTGAAAATGGTGACAACCATTGTTATTTTATGCTAGAAAGTCAGAAAACAAAGTGGATTGTTCTTCCTCTCATGGTCCTGAGAGATGCTGTGTTTCAGGGTGCCATGGGAGGGGCCAGCGGCTACATGGTATCTCTTCTCCACAAGCACCACCAGCATGTCCTCTACCTTCAGAAGGCCAAGCTTCTATACAGAACTCCCCCTGAGCTGAGAGCTGCTCAGAGTGTCCTCCTTCTGATGCTCTGTTTTCTTTTCTTCTATTGGACTGACTGTGCTTTTTCTCTATTTTTAAGTCTCTCTTCAGACTTATCTCAGAACAATTCTGAGATAATGATTATTCGAAAATTTCTGGTCTATGGTTATGCAATCTTCAGCCCCCTTGTGCTGATTCACAGGGATGGACTTCCCGCTGAGTGTTGGCATGCTCAGTGGAAGAAACTGAAAAACTGTTCCTCTTGTTTATCTGTTTAATAAGCATAAAAGAAATCTCTGTTCTCTAATATTGTGAGTAAGACAAAAATCCAACCAAAGCACTTTAAAGATGTTTTAATTCATAGACAGTAATCCTAGTGACTCACAGCCTTGATTTGAGAGAGATCTAAGCAAATCACAATGATATGGATATTTTCTCCAGCTAGGCACCCTGGAGAAGTGCCTTTAACTGTAGATTATGGAAATGATTTTCTCAGCACTGTGAGTCCAGGAGTGGGATATGTGAGGACAAATTGGATAAATTTTATCAAAGGAACTTGTCTATCTCTCTTTTAGCCAGGAATTTCTTATCTTAGGTCTATAGCCACAGGTAGATTTGTTCTTTGAGAATTTCATTGGGGGAAAATGTTACACATTATAGAATTGTTGTTTCCTAAACACAATAATTTAACCACCAAAAAGCCCATTTTAGGCTGCTTGAAATCAGGTTAATTATCCAGCCACAGAAAGGATCTTATGGAATTGTGAAGAAATGGTGAAGAATCAAGACACCTTTATCTGGAATGACATGTACTGTGAAATTTCAGTCAATAGAATCCATTGACACCAATCCCAGAACTGAAATGCATAGAAACACTTAATCGATGCATGAAGACAGTCTGCAGTAACATAGATTATAGACTGTATAATCAGGGAATGTATGCACAGTAAAGTGCCATTCTATATCCCTCTGTAATTGCTGTATTCATAAAAATGTGAATTTGTTTTTCAATATTGATAAATAAATGTGTATGCAAGCAGACAGGACTTGTTGGTAGCTGCCCTTACTTGCACCCTGACTCTCCACAACACTATTCATCTCTCTGTCATGAAAAAAAATGGCATAAGGATCTGATTCTAATTTAATTTACTTGGTAATTTCTGCAATGAGATCCGCACAATAAGTTACTGGGTAGAGAATATGGGTCTAGCTATCAGATATTGAATGAGCCCATTATAAAAAGTACTTACTGATAGTTAACTTATTGTATTATCTTTGAACATAAAACTCTAGAATTGTTAGAGACAGATTTGAACTCTATTTGAAAATAACATTTCTATCACCTATAATAAGAACCCCTGTAAACATCTGGGTACATCATAGTTCTACTTTACAATGGTCAATCTATATTTATTTTGTGTTTGGTTGCACCAAAAATGTTAGCAGTTTCTGTTATAGTTTTATGCTATAGTTCCTTAAGTAGCTTGGCTTTCTAGTATAAATATTACCTTGCAGTGTGAATGTAAAAATATCTTAGATTTCAAACATTTTCTTCAGTTATCATTTGTTCCAACATTATGAAAATTTTCGTAGGCAATCATCACTGCAGGATTTGTTTTTATATTTTTATTTTACTGGCAACAAAATCTATGAAGAGAAGAGAGTGAACACAACTCAAATTCCAGTCTGTCCTTTCTCTCGCTGTGTCAATGGTCATGCATCTTCTGTCTACTCTTAATGCTCAGCAACCTTCTCTCCCAGTTCAGATGCAACACATGTTTGTCACCCCATCCCCAGGATCTTACATCCTTCCCTCTGAGTCAGCTCTCAAAGACTGATTTAGAAAGTGCTTGTTTGAAATCTGGTTCCTTCAGATCAAGGCGTTTTCCCACGTGTGGGTGTGCATGCCTGCAATGTCAGGACTGAGGGTGTTAAAAAGGGGGGACAGGTGGGGTGAGGATAAAGGAGGAAGAGGAGAAGGAGGTGGAGGCAGATCTGGGAGGTTGACTCTATCAGTAATGTGCTGGCTGTGCATTATGAGACCCTGAGTTCTCATAGGACCATGTAATAAAATAAGCCATGCACAGTGGCCTGTGTAACTCTAGGACAGAAAGGGTGGAGAAAGACAGATCCTGGCAGCTCACTAGCCAGCCAGTCTATCCAGTCTATAAGCTCCGAGACAGACCCAGTCTCAAAAGATAAGATGTAGAGGGCAGATGAGAGAGCTCACCAGGTAAGGGAACTTGCCACTAAGCCTGATGAAACAAGTTCAGTCCTTGGGACCCACATAGTGTAAGGACAGAACTGACTCCCATAAGTTCCCCTCAGACCTCCATGTGCATCACACACACACACACACACACACACACACACACACACACACACACGAACCAAAAAATAATGAAAATAATGATAATGTGTAGAGTTACCGTGGAAGATGACACCAGATATATCAACCTCCATATTTCCATGTGGGAAGAGAGAGAGAGAGAGAGAGAGAGAGAGAGAGAGAGAGAGAGAGAGAGAGAGCGAGCGAGCATGCAAGGCTTCAGCAGTGAGTAAGTTCACACCCAGGCACATCGTAAATTGCTAAATATTAAAACAATTAATTAACCAGAGAGAAACAAGACACTTCTTGTGAAGAAACCTGGATTCTCAAATGACAATGGAGTTTTCACAGGGCATAGTGAATGTTATACAGAATTTGCATTGATCACCTTTCCTTATGGAACCTCTACTCAGATTGGTGGGGCACAGTGACATTTTATACCTCTAAAAACTAGTGTAGGGTCTGGAGAGATGTCTCAGAGGTAAAGAGCACTGAATGCTCTTCTATAGGACCCTATTTCAATGCCCAGCACCCACAGGGCAGCTCACAACCATCTGTAACTCCATTCCCAGGGGCCCTGATGCTCACTTCAAACTTCCACAGACACTGCATGCATGTAGCACAGATACTCATGCAAGCAAATACTCATAAATGCAAAATAAAAATAAAATCTAAAAAAATAATTTCTAAAAACTAATGTCAATTTAGACTAGAGTCCTATCAAATCTGAAAGGTATAAGCAAGTTCATTTCTCACCACAAAGTAACCTAGTAAATGAGTGCAGTTCATTTGACCAGAAGGCACATTGACTGACAGCACATATTTGTGGTGGCATCTACAAATGGGAATCTGGCTCCGCCCTCTTTGCAGGAGCTTTGAGACTGAACATTGGCTCACATCTGGGAACTTGCTGATGAACAGTTCTAGTGTTTCAAGTGAGATGAATTCAGATCTGGTGATTTCCCCCTTGTATATAGCATATAGAATTCTGGTGGAGTTCAAGGCCACTTGAATTTTACAATTATCAGATACCATGATCAGCCGATCAGCATAAGAGGTTTCTCTACATTGAAATGTTCTGATCACTGTTATTTCCATGACCATCGCAACCTTCCCTATGGTGATTGGGTCTCATCACTTGTTCCCTAGCCCCTTGAAATCAGATCATCACAGTTTGACTAGAGATTCCATGTCAGCTGGTGAGCCCCAGCACAGAGCTCATCAGAATGCTGGGGCCTTCCATTCTCATTAATAATTTCTCACAGCCACAGTGCAAGGCTGTGCACCAAGACTATATAGTGTATAAAGTGATGTTCTGACACCTATGTATAAACATGTCCCCACATACACAAGTACATTGTGAATTGTGAAAAATAAACAATCAACATGTTTACAAGGTCATCGTCTCTTCTCACAGTGCTAACTAATGTGTGTGTAATCAGATCCTGAACTTTTGACTCTGAATCTCTCTGAATCTTTCTCCCCCGGTTTCAAACATTTACAACCTTCTAATGGTGATCTATAAAGGATTCCATATTGATTAGGTGATCATTGGAACCACAAGGATTATGAAACAATCTTCTAAATACCAAGTGAACAACGTGTTAGTTAAGGTAAAATACAGAATTATCTAGGAAGTTTTCATCTGTCACTGGATAAATTCATAATGATCATTTGAAAAATAAATTTTGTGTGAAAAAGAAACACAAGGGGAGGATGATGGAAAGTAATACAAAGGGTAAAAAGGGAATTAAGATGAATAACACTACAGGGAAACTGCATAAACTTACATTAAGATACATATTATTTATCTCTGTGTGTATATATAGGTATATGTATATATACACTTAAATATAGACATACATCACACACACACACACACACACACACACACACACACACACACACACAGTTTAAATAGATCTACCCCACACAGGGGAAAATAATCCTCCCAGAAGCCATGGATTAACAACCCTAGTGCTTAAAGGATACTGCTCTTTGAATTATTGGTCAAGGGTATCCAAAGACCCCCAGAACAATATAGACTATAGCCATCATCCTTATTTTGCAGTGGAGTGCATTTCTATATGTTGTGAATATGTGTGGCTCCCACTGAACAATTTTTTCACCTATGGCAAGAAAGCTTACAGCCAGGTGGGAAATCCAAGCAGAGATACAGAGAGAAGGGTGGAGTCAAGAGAGATGCCAGCTGTCTCCAAAGGAGTAACAAGATGCCAGCAGACCAGTAACGCCACAGCCACATGGCAACACATAGATTAATAGGAATGGGTTAATTTAAGATGAAAGAGCTCTCTAGCAAGAAGCCGAAGCCATAGGCCATACAGTGTGTAATTAATATAAGCCTTTGACGCCGGGTGGTGATGGTACACACCTTTGATCCCAGCACTCAGGAGGCAGAGGTAGCCAGATCTCTGAGTTTGAGGAAAGCCTGGGCTACAGAGTGAGTTCCAGGAAAGGCGCCAAAGCTACACAGATAAACCCTGTCTCGAAAAACCAAAAAAAAAAAAAAAAAAAAAAAAGAAAAAATATATAAGCCTCTGAGTATTTATTTTATAAGCGGCTGTGGGACTGCACATGGGAGAGATTTGTCTGGACTGCTGGACAAGGCAGGACTGGAGAAATTTCCAGGTACTTGGTTACCTCCCAGAAGTTGAGGGCAAGACCCTATTGCTGAAAATATCACAAACTTCACATAAAATACTTGGAGGAAATCAACCTGGTAACTGACCTGGAAGCCTCCTTCCTGAGAGCTACCTCTTAATAGTATTATAAGATGATGTACACACCGCTGAGGGAGAAAAGCAAACAGTAGCAGTTCAGCTGTAAAGCCTACAAATCACAATGGGTGACTGGCAAGGTATGTCTAATGGCTCAACAGAGGCACACATATATTGGGTAACCAACAGCATCTTGGGGATCACCAGCAGCATCTTGGGGATCACCAGCAGCATCTTGGGGATCACCAGCAGCATCTTGGGGATCACCAGCAGCATCTTGGGGATCACCAGCAGCATATTGGGGATAACCAACAGCTGTCTAAATGGATTTAATAGATGCTCAATAGGAGAAAACTCATGCTTGGCCCTATCTATAAAGCTAGCTAAAATCCCATGGGTGGAAAGGTCACGGACTGTAGAGGAGAAACCTACTACAGCCATTTTCCTAAACCAATAAAGCTTTAAACTGCGTTCCAAATACTTATGCTTATGCCCACAGATAAGTATACCTCTCACCCATTGTGGTAATTTGAATGAAAATGGGCACTATATACTCATAGGGAGTGGCATTATTTGAAAGAATTAGGGCATGTGGCCTTGTTAGAGTAGGTGTGTTCTCCTCTGTCACTAGGGATGGGCTTTTGGATCCAGGACATCACCATTCCATGATCATGGATCTCCTCATATCTGGCATTGGCCCTGATGGCTTCCACCAGTTTAGCCAGAGCTCCTTCGTGTTTTTAATTAGCAGTAATATACTTGTCCTGTGGACTGGCCAGCTTGCCCTTCCCCATGATGATGTGGTATTGGACTCCCATCTTGAAACATGGAAGGCAGGGAGACCACCATCTTGATGGAGCCTGTCATTACCAACTAGACCTACTTGTTCTCCACCAAGTAGTGACAGTATTGACCTCTGCTTGAAAGACAGGCAGCCATTAGTGAGAATGTACTAAGCCAACAGAGAAACCTTTCCAAGATAAACTATAACTCAATGTCAAATAAGGGGCATATCATTTTGTAAAACACAGTTCATCCTAAATTCACCTGGTAATTTGGCTCCTTAAAATTTTGGCTCCTGTAAATTTACTGCCTCCACCAATAAATCAGTCAATAACCTTCCCATATGTACTGACAGTCATTATAGGACAGGATGAGTCTTTCACGTGACGTTTCATTGGTTTTCAGGGTCCCAGTTGCTGTTTAATGGACAAAGAAGGAAACAGTCACTCATGGAAGAACTTGAACCATCAAGGTGCCTACAGCAAGGAGAGCCTCTTGCTCCCAACTGTGTATCTGAGACTTTCTCAGAAAGTGGAATCTCCAGAGATGGATGACGTTTGTCATTCTCTCAGGTGTGGAACAGGTCAAAGGAAAAAGCAGGACGTTGCCTTTTCTGTGCCTGTAAAGCAAGTACTCTTCTAATTTCTAGCTTCAGAACTTTGTGACAGTGAAGAGACACAGAGTGGAGACATAGGCAGCGAGACTCAGAACCTAGCTGCTGTTCACTTCCTCACTGCGTGTCCTTTTGTTAAAGTAATTCAACTCCAGACTGTACTTCCAGGGATCACTTCTATAGTTTGTTACATACAGTAATTAAATTCCAATTAAGTCTCAAACAGCTTCTAGAAGAAACCTATGTAGTAATTGTGGAGGGAGAGAGAGATGTGCCCCAGGGATGAGATTCCACAGAGGGCTTCCTTCTCCCCTACACTATGAGAGCTGTGAAAACTGAAGCCCAGTGACAGGTTGTTGAAAACAAGACTGAACCCAGAAGGTTCAAACGCAGCCCTGGAAGGCTCACCTGGCCAGAGGACTCACCCCGAGCCTGTCTTCCACCTGGGCTGCTGCAGTGAGCACACCTGACCACTCTTTGACGTTCCTCCCTGGGGCTGCAAAATTTCCCTCTGAAGCACGTCAGCTCCTTTTTCTTTGACTGTGAGGCATAGGGCTGGGCGAGCATGATCTCCACAGGTATGTACCACAGGCTGGAAAGATGGTTAAGTGCCAGGCTTCCATGCTTAGGAGCCAGTGCCTTTGGGGAGCTCAGGGAGGGTCTTTCCGTGTGTTGCCTCTTTCCTTTTGGGGAGAATAAGAATGATACAAGAACGTCTCCAGTTCCTAGGGGGAAACAAACCAGAAACCCTTCTCTTCTGTAAGCTCTGCCTTCACCTGTGCCATGACTACACCATTATCAGTTTCCACACAATGTCTTCAGGGCATATTTGTCTCTTACATATGGACAAACTTTGTCTTAACCTATTAAGATCTTAATTCTACAAACCGTCCCCCTCTGTCCCCCTTTCTTTCTCTCTCTGTGTATGTGTATTTATCTTAAATGTTTTTCTGCACTCATCCTCAAAGTCTCCCCTAATCTTATAAATAACATACTATACCTCTGAGTCAACTTCATTATATACCAATATGATAGAGAAAACTACTAACAATTTGTATTGAAAATTATAATTATTCTTTATCTTGGCCAGATTACAAGTTAATATGATCCATTGTAAATTAGACTCAGTTTTCTGAAGCATCAAGCACTCTTGCCTTTGCTGGTTGAGAAAACTCTGTCTGAAGTGGGCAGAGTTGCTTGCCTGAGTTGTTACCTAACTCAATGTACAGCATGCCCTTTTAAGTAGTTTCCAACAATAATTCAATGGCTGTTTAGGAAGATAATTCCCTATTATCCCTGCTACTGTTCAAATTGTTAGTCAAAAACTACTGGAAGTATTGTAATAGGTGTTTCAAAGCTTACCCCAAATCTGATTTGGAGATTTGGGTCCTCACTAACATTAAGGTAGGAATCCTGGGAAGATGGGAAACACTAGACCAAAATCATAAAATCATAAATATATTTGTTAATGACATGAGGGTATTGGGGAATAGTTTGAATTTTGTTTTTTTTTTAAAGATTCTAGATGTCTGACTAAATTTTTAATCAACTCTTATTTAAATATACCAGTTACAGCTGTTCTTACTGATATGCCTGGTGCTTCATTGCACTATGGGCTGAGAATTTCAAACCCCAGCATGCTTTATTTAATGCATGACTACAGATTATAATATCTCATCTTGCAGTCAAGGAAACTGAGGCTGAAAGACAGTACTTCGTGAGTGTTTCTACTCATGAGGCTGCATCATCCCAGACCTGGGAACAAGCCAATATTCACACAGTTCTTGCTGCCAGTGATCTTGGAGATAAAAGATAAAAGGCAGGCATAGAGGCACACACCTACGGAGTATAAAGATAAATGAATCAAAGATGCAGTCACTAGAGACAGGACATAAAACAGGTCTGTAGGGGGAAGTTTGTGCCACCCAGGCCCATGGTCTGGACAAATCTCTCCCACTCGCAGTCCCACAGCCACTTATAAAATAATTACTCAGAGGCTCATATATTAATTACAAACTGTTTGGTCTTTGGCTCAGCTTCTTACTAGCTAGCTCTTATATCTGAAATTAACCCATTTCTGTTAATCTCTGTGTCTCCACATGTCTCATGACTTTACCTTTGTTACATTACATCTGGCTTCCCCGCTTCCCGGGGCAGCTCTCAACATCTCCTCCAGCCCTGCCTTTCTTCTCCATGGATCTCTGCTTGGGTTTTCCACCTGCCTCTAGGCTGCTTAGCCATAGAGCAGCTTACTGTTAAGCAATGATAACAATACATATTCACAGCATAAAGAAAGGCCATTCCACAGCACAGATTTTTTTCTATATTCATTTTAAAAGAAAAACCACACAGTAATAAAACAAAAGGAATTACAGAAGAATAAAGGTCTCCCACTCTGAAAGATGCTACTATTGATGCAGTAAGATAGGGTTGTTTTGCTTCATATTGATTTTTGTTTTGCTTTGGGGGCTGCTCTAGGGTTCTCTTGGGGTGGGGGTTCAGACAGGGTCTTGTTACGTGACTGTGGCTGACCTGAAACTCTCTATGTGATTGCAGGGAATCCACAGTAATCCTGCCTCATCCTTGTTCAAGAGCTGGGATTACAGAAGTGAATGACCAGGGTTGACACAGTTTTTTAAAGAAGTGTCCATTGACTAGCTGTGCAGGATAGGAGGTTAAGGGAGTGTCCAGGTTGGGAACTGACTCATAGCAGAGGTAACAAAATGAAATAGAAAACACAAGGAGACATTCAGGTGGGTAAGCATTTGAGTTTATTTCAACACATGCTGGGGTTCAAAATACATGGAATATGTAAACATCTGAACATGTAATTTAATTTTGCTAATATGGAAGTCTATTTGCTAATATAAATGTTTTGTAATTTCAGATATTTTTATCTTCTCCCACAGATTCCACTTAAGGTAGAAGATGTCCCATAAAGACTAACAAGAAAAAAAAAAGTAGAATTCTTTAGATAGAAAATGTGTTCCATTACACATCCAGGTTGTCTTTTATAGACCAGAAAGACACTATGACATTAAATATATTTTACAGATATATATCATTTCCTCAAACTCTACTTGGAAGATGCAAAATTATCTCCCTACGAAGTTAGAAATGGTTTTGAATATTAGTGAAACAACAATATTCCTTCTTATAACTGGACTTGGCACGGTGGTGAATATTTCTGTTTTGGTAAATCACATATGCACTTTTGTGGGTTCTAGAAAGAAATCTATACACCTTATTCTCATGCACTTGGCTTTTACAAATATTATAACGCTTTTCTCCAAGAGCATGCCAACAACATTTGCAGCTTTTGGTCTGAGACACTTCCTAGGTGATGTGGGCTGTCACATTATTGTTTATCTGGAAAGGATGGCCCGGGGCCTCTCCATCTGCACCAGCAGTCTCCTCACTGTGGTCCAGGCCATCATCATGAGCCCCAGAGCCTCCTGGTGGGGGAGGCTCAGACTGAGGTCCACATGGCACGTGCTTCTCTCCCTGCTCTTCTTTTGGATTCTCAATTCCTTGATCAGCATGAACCTCCTCCACTCCATCAGAAACAGAGTCACAAATACATTACAACTGAGTAACAATAGTTTATACTGTTATTTCAAAAAAGAAAGTCAGAAAATAAACAGCATGTTTCTCCTTCTTATGATCTTGAGAGATGCTGTGTTTCAGGGAGCCATGGGAGGGGCCAGTGGCTACATAGTATCTCTTCTCCACAAGCACCACCAGCATGTCCTCTACCTTCAGAAGGCCAAGCTTCTCTACAGAACTCCCCCTGAGCTGAGAGCTGCCCAGAGTGTCCTCCTTCTGATGCTCTGTTTTCTTTCCTTCTATTGGACAGATTGTGTTGTCTCTTTATATTTATCTTTCTCTTTGAAGAATGACTCCTTCACAATGCATTTTCAAAAATTTCTAACCCTTGGTTATGCAGTTCTCAACCCGTTTATCCTGATTCACAGGGATGGACACCTGGCTGAATGTTGGCATGCTCAGTAAGATTGGAGAAGCCATGTTGCTTCAGAATAGGAGGTTTGAAATGGCTGTTAGTATTTTCTATGCCTTGTATATGTTTTTTAATCAAGTAAGAAAAGCTTAAGCAGGTAAAGAGAGTCTCATACAGTACAGCTGGTGGTGAACAGGCTATGTTTGATATGAAGATCAGATCAAAGAGAAAGAGACCCAGGTATCTTCTCATTTACTCTCACATCATCCTTCAACATTCAGTGTGAACTCTGCATAGATAGATTGAAGTCATTTGATGTGAATTCTGCATAGATAGATGGAAGTCTCTCTCCACTGAGCTTCAGGTAGTGAAGATCAGCAGAGGGATGTGTCAGCATCTGCACAAATTACTTAAGTGAATCCCTTTGATTCAGGAACCCCATTTCTAGGAACTAATCCTTCAGATACACATGTTCACTGAAGAAATACAATTTACAAATTGTATACATCATTCTAAACACATTGCCTAAATATCAAACAAGTGTGCATTTGTTAGCTACTTGAAAATATTCAGGGGCTGAGGAGTAACTCAGTGTCAGGGTGACTTCCTCTATGGACAAGGCCCAGGCTCAACCTTCTGAACCAAAGCAAAGAGAACAACACAAGAGGAAACATACCCCCAAATTCCACACTTACAAGAGAATCATGGCATTGAGGACTGGTCGAGATGGCTCAGCAGGGAAAGGCACTTATCACCAAGACTGACACCTGAGCTTGACCCCAGGAATCACATGGTTAAAGAAGTAAACTGACTCTCTTAAGCTGCCCTCTGACTTCTACATGTGCCATGGCACATGCATGCTCCCCTCCCACAAAAAAATGTAATTTTAAAAATTTGCAAGATTTTTTGGTGTGTTATTTATAAGATGGTAAATAAACTCAAAATATATTGATATAGAATGAAATATTCAAGAGTGTTTTAATTTAATAAGATAAAAACGTGAAAATAATGGAATATAGTCATATCTTTAATTAGATTTGCTCTCCATCATTTGCAAGAGTAAAAAAAACTATAAGAATTATTGCATTTGAGAAAAACTAGAATAACAGAAGTTTAATAAGTACTTCCTTTTACCTTTCTGAGTTATTTTGTTTTTAAAAAATATGAGGAAACTGAAGAGATAGGTCAGCAATAAAGATCACATGCTGCTCTTGCAAAGAACCCATGTTTGATTCCCAGTACATCAAGTGGTTCACAACTGCACATAACTCCAGGTCCGGGGTAATCTGGCATCTCTGCACTTCTCTGGCATCTGTATTCATGTACACAGACACATACACATAACTACAAATAAAAGTAAACATTTTGGCTATTGAAGTTTTTCTTTTTGTTTTTGAGACACAGTCTCATGTAATAAACCAAATTGGGCTCTTGCTTTAAGGCAGAGGCTGGCTATCTTAATTAGGGTTTTATTGTTGTGAAGTGACTTCATGACCACAGCAACTCTCATAAAAGAAAAACATTTCACTGGGGCTGGCTTACAGTTCCAGGGTTTAGTCCATTATCATCATGGTGGGAAGCATGGGGGCATGCAGGGAAACACAGCACTAGAGAGGGAGCTGAGAGTTCAACATCTGGATCTGCAGGCAGCAGTAAGTGAATGTCACACCAGACCTTGAGCATTTGGGATCTCAAAACCCACCCCCTCATGATGCACTTCCTCCAACAAGGCCACGCCTTCTAGTAGTGCCACTGCCTATGAGCTAATGGGGGGCATGTTTATTCAAACCACCACACTGGCCTTGAACTCCTGATCTTTCAGCCTCAAACTTTCCAACTGCTGGGAATATGCACATACCATTAGAGGTATATGCCACTGTGCCTGGCTCAAATTTATGTTGGTGGCTGTGGTGACGATCGGAGAGATGTAGGAATGGTGCTGGTCAGTGCTCCTATTGACAGAAATAGCAAGTTAAACTTTGCTATTGACTTAGGTATTTACAGCCAATGCCTCTGAGGAAGTTCCTGAAATAAAACACTGTGGCTATGTCCCTGCACCCCCTGGTATAAATAATGACCGTATTAGAAAATGCCAAGTGGATGAGAATAGGTCCATAGGCTTTTTCTCAGTCCCCAAGGCAGACGTGTATATATGTCTCACAAATACTAGGATCTTTCCTACAGTAACAAGTCCAGTAAGACAAAGGAAGACTATTGCCTGGGTAACTTATTTCACTTCATCTTCTGACTTCATCTACAGCACTAAGACAAAATATCATGTGCAAAAATACACACGGTATTTTGCTGTTTATTCTGATGAAAATAATGTAAATACATTTGGTTCTTTCCTTGACAGTGTCTGATCAAATTTCTGTTGTTCTTGGTTGTGTTTGTTTTGTTTTCGTTTGTTTGTGTTGCATTTAGATTTGTATTTTTCACACGGAAATGATATAGCTACAATTATTGCCTTTCATGCTGATCATTATTCCCTCTAGTTCATGTGACCATGCTCTTCCCAGACAAAAGCTAAATGCATGGCGTAGCTCTTCCCATGGTAACTGAGAGATAAAACTGAATCCCTTTTGGACTAGGTTAGATTAATTAGCTGGTTAATTGCTTGTTATTCACATAAAATCCAAGACTGAAGGTGAACAGATAGTAAACTGAGCTTAATCCTTGCATCAGAAACTGGTGTGGAAGTAAATACAAAGTGTTAATTGCTTTTGAAGTCAAAGCAGGGAGGAGCTGCAGGTCTTGACATTGGCAGGGCCAGTGGGGGAAGCTATTAAATCTCTGAAGGACTTTGACACAACAAGGCCAGATACCTGCAATTCTACCCTTGAGTAAAATCTGTGAAAGTCTCGCTTGTGAGCTATCCACAGAGACACAACATCTGGCCAATGTGCCCTGTCAGCTTAGCTAATTATAGAGAACAGACTTCTAAGTGTCTTACAGTCCACATGGAACAATAGATCTAGCTATGAAGCATATTTGAGTATATTTCTATTCATCAAAATTATGCAGCTTAATGAGAGCTTAAGAAATCCACAAATATAGGTGCCCATAAGATTGAGATGTAATCAAGAGATTGCATATACATGTTATATAAAATTAGGGCAGGTATTGGGGAGATACCACAGCTGTTTCTGCACATGTTAAATTACAGACAGGAGCAAATGTTTACAGAGTTGGTGGCCTTGCAAGCCTTGCCTGACAGGGTTCTTCATTCTGAGAATCATTTCTGTGGTGAGTTGCTGTCTAAATTACCAAGTGCCATCTGCTAAAACTGCTTCATGGCCCACAATGGCTTGTGACATCGTGAGCAAGGCGGCTCTTCTCAAAGGGAACATTCAAGTGGGGCTTGTTTACAGTTTTAAAGGGTTAGTCCATTATCATCATTTTGGGGGCAAGGTGGGAGCATGGTGGCACTCCTGGCACTGGAGCAGAAGCTGAGAGTTACCTCCTAATCTGGAGGCAGAGGGAGAGACAGAGACAGTGAGACAGAGACAGAGACAGAAAGACACAGAGAGAGAGAAGGGACAGAGATTGGGTCAGGGGTGGGCTTTTGAAACCTCCAAGCTCAACCCTGGTGCCACATTTCTCTCAACAAGGCCACAGCTCCTACTCCTGCTCAAAGAGTGTTCTACCATGTTGACTAACCAGTCAAATAGGTGAGCCTGTGAGGGCCATTCTTATTCAAATCACCACATTTCTAGTACAGAACTGTAATGAGTCTTTCTCTGTCCCACTAGCCAACTCACAAACCACGACATGGAGACTTCTTATGAATTATGAAAGCTTGGCCTTAGCTTAGGCTTGTATCTAACTAGTGCCTATAAATTAAATCAACCCATTTCTATTTATCCACATACTGTCACGTGGCTCGTGGCTTTTACCTCTCCTCCTGCACGTCCTGCTTCCTCTGAATCTGGCTGCCAACTCCAACCTTCTTCCTCTCTGAGTCTCTTCTGTACTCAGAAGTCCCACCTAACCTTTTTCTGACTAGCTATTGGTCATTTAGCTTTTTATTAAACCAATCACAGTGACACATCTTCACACAGTGCAAAGGAATATTCTGCAACACAGAACAAATATCTAAATTTTCTAACCGTGCTGTTTGAGCCCCATAGTGGAAAAATCAAATTGAATCCTTGTTTACTCTGTCCATGGTCACGCTCAGGATGGTTGAAAACAACCTAATATTTTTTTTAACTTCTGGAGTTATTTCTTATTTTCGTTATTTCATTTATTGTATTTGATTCTGTTTCATTCTATCATATTACCACCATGCAATTCCAAATGTCAGGGGCTAAATCAATGCATCTTACCTACATCCTATTTGCAGACACTTGGGGAACCTGTTGCTTCAAGTTCTTTAACATCTCCAAGACTGTAGGTGCTTCAATTTCTACTGTGTTTCTAGTTTTATTTCTTTAAAAGCATTGACTCATTTTATGTATATATATAATATATATGTATATGTATACATAAGCACATACATGTACTGTGTGTGTGTGTGTGTGTGTGTGTGTGTGTGTGTGTGTGTGGAAGTTGGGGGTCAATACCCAGGAACTGGCTCTGTCTCTCTACCATGGTTCTGGGAAGGAACTCAGGCTCTCAGGTAGGCAGCAAGCACTTTTCCTTGCTCAGCCACTTCTCTGTCCATTTCGTTTGATTCAGTTTTCCCTGCTGTCTCCCCTTTGGTAAGCAAGATGACATCTAGGGTAGCCTTTTTCCTTCCAACTTCTGTGTCTTTGCTCCAGAGCTTTGATGTTTCCTGGGTTATAGTTGAACCTCAAACGGATTCTGCGCTTTAGTATTAAATGACATTTTAGCCTTCAATAGTATGTCAAGCAGCATAATTTTTCCATTTATGATCAAACAATTAAAGCTGAACAACTCAAAGATGTCCCAAAAAGTCTCTTGTTGAAAAAAATCAAATAATCTACTGGGTGTAGCCAGGAGAGTGCCCTCAAGGAGCTGCAAGGTGGCACTTGACCATGAGGTCTGAGTTTTGATTCTTGACCTGTAAAGAAAGTCTGGATTTGTTCTATATGTGTGGATACTTTTGAAGGTAGATAAGAGGAAGAAGAATAACTTACTGTTGTGTATTGTCATGGGATTAAAAAATTTCTGCAGTCAGTTTTTAGTTTCCCTCTGGCCTTACCCATATCTTTTCCTTCAACCTTGTTAATAACTGGGTCACTGTGATCTCTCTCAGACCAAGTTGATTTTCTGATTTCTAGATGGGGAGGAAGTTACTGTTTCACATCCAAGAACCATGTCTCCCATATAGGCATATTTATATGGGACAGTATGTTAGCGTAAAGGAAACTGTGCGTTTGGGTCCCTAAGATTTGCATATATTCTAAATAGCTGGAAAGCCGATCTGAACCCTTCCTCTTCTGCTTCCCAGTTAATATTACATCATTGCTTTAGAGTTTTCTATCCTGCAGGTTTCTGGAAGCCTGAGCTGTGTGAACCCTGGCTTGCACCTAGGATTGGTAGCAGGTAGCACTTGGCATTAGTTATTGTCCTTCAGTTTCTGCTTCCTCCATTATATATATGGAGGCTAACCTCCAGCAATGCAGTCTGTAATCCTGAGTCTTTAACATTTATTGAATTATGCTATAATCTTCCATCACAAGCACATTAGTGTTCATTAATAAAGGTAGACTATTGGATGAATAACTATAGAGTCAGAGATTGGAGGCTCTTAAACATGACTACCCTTAAACCAGGTATGGTGGTGAAATCCTTTAATCCCAGTACTGAGAGGCTGAGGCTGGCAGATCCCTTTGAGTTTGAATCCAGACCACTCTACATGGCCAGTTCTATCAGCCATAATGATATCATGAGACCCTATCTCAAAAAAAAAAAAAAAAAAGCAAGCAAACAAACAAAAAAGTGACCCTTCTCCAAACAAACTTATAGCTTGACAAAAAATGACTGCCCTTACCACACTGGTAGTGCAAGCCTCTACTCCCAGCACCAGGAAGACTACAGCAGGAGGATTGTGACTTAGAAACTACCTAGAGATAAATAGTAAGAACTTGTCACAGATGCGGCTAGCACTACATTCAGTGAACTGAAGGGTTTCAAGGTCTCCTTGCTGTGCTGAGCCCAAAGGTGAGTGCTGGGTCAGCCTGGCAGGATGAGGAGTCCCAGGTCTTATTGCACTTTCAGGATCTTGTGGTTCTTTGCTCCAAGGAAGCAGCACAAAGACTTCAGCTGTCATCATCACCTTGTCAGGAAACTCTGCAGAGTCTCGGCCCATGTGGCAGCTTTTCTTCTTCCTCTACAATCATTACACTGTTTGGCTCAGAGGTTATCCAAGCACTTGTTGTGGATTAACTAAAGATGTGAGCTGAGAAAACACACAACACGAAATCCAAACATGTTCTGTAACTATTTTCCAGGGTCCCCAAACCGGTCCTCCACCCACATTTCCAAGCTATGAACCAGCTCAGGGACCCACTTGGGCTTGGGATTCAGCATCTCAAGATATTAAGAGAACAGTTTGCAAGGAGTGGGGAGAATGTATGAACCAGAGGAGTAATGCAGTTTTGTGGTAGATCTCTTTCCTTCAGGAGTGACAGGGCCATTGGCCACCATGACGTAGAGTTACTGTTTGTCCCACAGAATACCCTTGCCTACAACCTCAGCAATGATATTCACTGAAGAACAGAGAGGAAGCTTGCCTTATGGTACTGTTAATGAGACAGTTCAAGTCTCATGGGGGATGGGAGGCAGGGCCTGTTTTCACATCTTCACCTCTTCCTGCCATAGCTGCATATTGTTTGGGGGGTAATATAGGAGATAAAAGGTTGATTGAGGATTGGGATCTCTTCTTGTACAGCTCTTTTGGGGTTGTCATCCATGTTGGAACCAGACTTTCATCTTTTGGATGCAGCTTTGTGTTTTCCATGTGCCTAAAATAAAGGTGTTCCCAGGAGATCCAAGTAAACTGGTTCACTCACTTCAAATTGGATGGAACCAATTCTTTGCACATTTTTTACCCTATCTGGGGTGAACAGATTCTTTTTAATGTCTTCCTAGGAAAAGTCACATGACAGGGAGAATTTCAAGGTGAAGATTGGTAAGCTCTGAGTAGCCAGAGATTCATATTTCTAATTATATGGACGAACCAGCCACAAGCAGGTTCACAAATGGAGGTAGTTTCTGAGGGCTGTAGGCTGCACACCACACACTGAAGACTCTGTTCTCCTCTGTATTTAAGCTCCACTTATTAGTAAAATTACATGGTATTTGTCTACATGTAGCTGACTTGTTTCCTTTAGCATAATGTCCCACAAGTCCGTGCTAGTGGCAATCAATGCGTCCAACATAAAAAAATTATAGTCTGGGCATGATAGCTAACATTTAATCCCAGCACTCAGAAAGCAAATGCAGGCAATCTCTGTGAGCTGAAGGCCAGTCTGGTCTACAGAGCAAATTCCAGGCCAGTGCTACAAAGAGAAACCCTGTCTCAAAAAAAAAAATGAAATAAAGAAATTATAAAGTATGAGAAGATATTTATACTAATCCAACTCCAATTGTCAAATCTCTTTTACATTACCTGAAGGACATAAGTGAGTCTCATGTCCAGGTTGCCTTCACAATCCTCTAATTATTTAGATCTTTAACTATTTTCATCATGTATTAAAATTTTAATTTATCTTCTGATCAATATTTTTCCCCAATCTACTCTGACTTTTAAGGGGAAATTAAAAATTGCAACTCTATGTACCACTCAGAGTCCAGACCATCCTTGGGCATGCGGTGTCAACAATTATGAATCTCCTGTCCATCATTTTTTTAAAAAAAGTTTTTAATTATTTTAAAGTTTATTTTGTGTGTTTGTGTGTGTCACAGCATGCATGTGGAGGTCAGGGGACAATATGTGGGAGCCAGTTTTCTTTGTCTGAGATAGATCAGGTTGTCTGGCTTGTCTGCAGGTGATTTTACCCACCAAGTCGTCTCTTCAGACCACCTGTCTATTCTTAATGTTGAACAATCTCTTCATAATGCAGATTTAACACATATTTCTTCACTCCTTCTCCATGTTCTCACACCATTTTTTTTTGGATCAAATTACACACTGAGAAAGTGTTCATTAATCCAGCCCTTTATGTCAGTTTCTAGAAAATGGCTTTAACAGAAGAGTGTGAAACCAAGAGAAGCAATGGATGTTACCTACAAACAAGTCACATTTACATGAGAAATGTGAAAAGGAGCTGGAGGAATGGTTAAGAGATCTGCCCCTCTTGCAGAGGATCCTGGTTCCTTATCCAACACCCACTTCATAGGACTCATGACAACCTATAGCTCTAGTTCCTTGGGACTCAATGTCCTCTTTTGGTCTGTGTGGGTACCTGTATAAATGTAGCATACATTCACACAAGCACATACACATAAGTAAAAATAAATCTTCATATTAGAAAAACGAGCAGATTAATAAGCTACAGCACAATACAATACACATCACTCAATTGTTTTGTACATATAGGGCAATCAAGGGGAAAAAACCTATTCATCATGGTAAGTAAAACCATGATGCACCCAAAACCCAGTGTTATAGAGGCTTTAGTCAGATGTGACATAACTGAACAATAGTTGTGGATATAATCATTGAAAAAAAATTGTACAATTGGTAGGTGTAGGCAGAGTTTTGTGTCTTGACTGCCAATCAACTCTGTCCCATCAGCTGCTTTCCAAATAACCACACAGAAACTTATTACTAATTATAAATGCTGGGACAATATCTCAGGCTTGTTACTAGCTAACTCTTACATTTTAAATTAATCCCTATATCTTATCTACACTCTGCCACAAGTCTCGGTACCTTTTCTCAGTACAGCAAGTTCATCTCCTGCTTCCTCTGCATCTCCTCACAACTCCCGAGACTCCTCCCCTTCTTCTTCATGCTCTCTTTTTGTCTGCCAGTCCCACCTGACCTCTACCTGACCAACTATTGGCCAGTCAGCTTCCTTAGTAAACCAATCACAGTGACAAATATTCACACAGTATAAAGAAATATTCCACAATTCCCCCTTATTGTCTAACAAAAAGGAAGGTAAGAGTTATCAAGTAAGAATTACAGTTAATATATTCAGTCCATTTGTATTTGGCAAATTTAGAGAAAATACTATCTATCTTATCTTTGTGAGTCTAAAGTTTTATACCTAATTTACCTTTTTATTATAACTAAAGAAAACTTTAAGTCAAATTACTTATTGTTTAATTCCCTCAAAGACCCCAGAAGGGTATAATGTTACTAAATGACAGTGACATCTGGCTGCCTGGACAGTCACCCAAAGTCTTCCATAACATTGGGAAATCCACCTTTGTTCTACAGGTCTAATATATTAGACAGACATTTTTGAGAAGCAGGGAATTTTGAAAGACTGTCCTACCTTGTATTGGCAAAGTTTGGCAGTTGCCTTTCTTGTGCAGTTTGGACAGCATACTGTCAGCAGTTGAGGCAAAGGGAATTTCTTTGCCCACATGCCTAACTTTTGCCATAAAGAAAAAACTCCATATGCAGTTTCTTTGATGCCCATCACCCTCTCTTGAAGTAAATTGGTATGTTCGGAGGCAGACTTGTCTCATTGTCACCAAAAGCCTTAGGTTATTAAATGTGTTAAATGCCATACTCTGTATGTCTTTGAAGTGTTTGAAGAACATCTATTTAAGTATATCTGTGTGTGACCTTGAAAACATACCAAACATGATTATAAGGTTGACTATTGTAGATGACTATTAATCTGTAATTCTTAATTATATATTACATTTTTAAATGAGCCTCATAAACACAATACCCCAAACAAGAGTAGAAACATACATACAGTATAACAAAATTACCTTTAAATTTGTATCAACATGTCAAAATCCATACCAATGTAAAATATTTTGAGATTAATAGTTCTTTTTTGGATTAAAGTAGATTAAATAATCTACACTTTTTTCTTCATCATTCCTATATCATATCTCCCTTTTTCCCTTAGAAAGAGATCTTTGAATTTAACTCCTTTTTTAGCTTTTTTTCTGACTATGACCAATAACAACTTGTAACCAACCCCCCTCTAAACAATGACAAACATTTATAATCCATTGAATAACCAAAACCCACCCATACTCCATCTTTTGGAAATGTGGGCATCATTCTCTAGACTACTTCCTGTTGTCTGTGGTCACTGGTATCTTTGGGGAAACTTGAGAAAATCAAGATAATTGTTATGTTATGGCTAGAGTAGTTCGTGAGGCTGGACCCAGTCAGCCAGCAGTCTTGAAGCTGTTTTGGATGCAGAATTCTGAGGAGACTGAAGCAGAAGCATTTTGAGATGCTAGATCACCTGGGCCATCTGTTTTTATTGGTGTCTGGTCCCCTTGCTCTGAAAATACATAAACTTTTAACAGTAACATACATGGCTTTATTAATACAAGTACAGACTGTGCATTGTACACAAATTAGTCAAAGATGATTTTTTGTTTTATATCTGAGCAGGTAAAATATACATTACATGTTTTGTAGTTTTTCCAGGTTTATTTCTTTATGTCTTCAGCCAGGATTTTCAGGGGGTCTTCCCTGATCATACGTGAACCATATCAACCTGGAATGAATCCACAGCTTCTCATTCCTGTGGAAATAAAAGCACAACTTCTTCCCCAAAGTAACATATTTTTACTTCCATTTTGAAGTCAAGGCATTTTTAAAATACATAGGTTGGTTTAATCCAGCAGTTTTCATAATCCAGTGTGTCTTAGTAGCTGTTGTTCCTTCATTAGCAATCACAAAAGTCTGAAGATAATACAATAACACACAGGATCCAGACTCTCTGTGTATTTCCCATCTTTATCTGGCTTATTATTTTTTATTTTACTACTTTTTAAAAGACATTATTATTTTTAAAGTATTTTTTATTGTTTAACTGTATATATCCTTTCTCTTTTCTTTCCCAAGCCTATGTATATTTTTAAACACACTGTAACCCATTTAGAGGTTTTTCCATCTGGATCTGTCTTTACAGATCAACATCTGTATTGTTCTTTGATTGCATGAGACCAGTCTTAAACTGCTGTTAGTTGATGGCACTGCTCAGCTTAGTGCATGCATTGCCACATGGCATTGGCAGCTGGCTCACCCCCACTTGGTTCCCTGAGAGGCTAGCTTCATGAGAGAAGGTACTGGTGGGAGCCAAATTTACCGAACCAGTTCTGGGAAGTTGTTGGGTCTAAGCTGTCACCAAGTAGAGTGCTGCCTGATGCTCATGAACCCCATTTAAGTGTTCAGTAG
This sequence comes from Peromyscus eremicus, assembly GCF_949786415.1. Classification (NCBI taxonomy): domain Eukaryota; kingdom Metazoa; phylum Chordata; class Mammalia; order Rodentia; family Cricetidae; genus Peromyscus; species Peromyscus eremicus. Next base: position 39,886,041 of record NC_081420.1, read on the forward strand.
CAGACGTCTTAAAGGAGCCACGCCCATATTTGTCCATAGCATGGAGCTAGGAAACTGCCTCTTAAAGGAATCACACCTCTGTTTGCCACTAGCACAAAGCCTACCCAAGAAAAGGCAGTTACCAAGAAGCCACGTTTGACTCTGTTTCTGTGTGTTTGGAACCCTTTATTTTTTAAGCTTCCTCAGGTTTTATGTGTATCTACATTGTCCCACATTTCTATGTTGAGTAATAAAATGTTTGTCCTATGTATACAGTGTTCATTCTTGCAGAGAATGTTCATGAATATAACACCAATAAAATGTTTCCATTCATTTAAATGCTGTGACTGGTGCATTGGTCATCTAGTGACTGGCTGTACAGTACACATCATCTTTCATAAATCTGTAAAATCTTTTCTATGGATAGAATCCTACAGACACTTTGAAGAATCCCAAAATAACCTGTGGTTCTAACAGTTAGCAAGCACAGTGCCAGATACAAGACACAGAATTTCTTGCACTAACAGAATTAAATCACTATAAATTTTGATAAATTTACCAAATTCATCTTCATGCTTCCAGTCATGCTAGGAGTACAACCAATTTTACAAATTCTAATTAAGGTCATTTTCTCAGGGCTTGAGAGATGGTTCACTTAAGAGCAGTAGCTGGTTTCACTGAGGATCTGGGTTCAATTCCTAGCAACCTTATTTTGGTTCAGGACCATAAGTCTTACTCCAGTCAGTAACAGGGCATTAGATGGTCTCTTCCAGGCCCTAGACGCACCAGAGATGCACAAGTTACACATACATAATGCAGGCAAACTATTCATACACAAGAAATGAATACAAATATAAAAAAGCTAAAAAATTAAAGTCCCTTCACAAGGGTGGCAATCTGCAGAGTGAGGTTCTACATCACTATAATATGCTAAGGTCTCCCTCTTTATCCCCTCAAAGCTTGAGTTATCAGGAAGATCGTCTGAGAATAAACACATGCTTAATTGTGTTGTGGGATTTTTGTAGAACTGAGAGCTCTTTCACACTCATTGAACAGATAAATGAGAGACACATTTTCTCAATTTTTCCCACTGAGCATGCCAACACGCAGCCAGAAGTCCATCCCTGTGAATCAACACAAGCGGGCTAAAAGTTGCATAACCCAGGACCAGAAATTCTTGGATATTTACCATCAAGGAATCATGTTGTAAAGAGAGACTTACAAATAGAGAAAAAGCACAGTCAGTCCAGTAGAAGAAAAGAAAACAGAACATCAGAAGGAGGACACTCTGAGCAGCTCTCAGCTCAGGGGGAGTTCTGTAGAGAAGCTTGGCCTTCTGAAGGTAGAGGACATGCTGGTGGTGCTTGTGGAGTAGAAATACCATGTAGCCACTGGCCCCTCCCATGGTACCCTGAAACACAGCATCTCTCAGAACCATGAAAGGAAGAACAATCCACTTTGTTTTCTGACTTTCTAGCATAAAATAACAATAGTTGTCTTCACTCTTAAGCTGTGACATATTCAGGTTTATACTTGTGATGGAGTAGATTAGGTTCACACTTATTAAAGAATTGAGCATCCAAAAGAATGAAAAGAATGGAAGGATGTGCCATGCAGACTTTGGTCTGAGCCTCCTCCACCCAGATGCTCTGGGACTGATGATGATGGCCTGGACCACAATAAGGAGACTGCTGGTGCAGATGGAGACACCACGGGCCACCCTTGACAGGTAAACGATGATCTTACAGCCTATGTCATCTAGGAAGTTTCTCAAACCAAAAGCTGCTATTGTATTTGGCAATCCTTTTAAAAGAAGGATCATGATGTTCACAAAAGCCAAGTGGATGAGAATAAGGTGTATGGGTTTCCTCTCAGGGCCTCCCCACCAACTGAACATATAATTCACAGAAACAGAAATGTTCCCCAGAGTGCCAACCATAGTCATTAAGAAAAAAATTATTGCCTTAATAAACTTCAAAACCATTTCCTCCTTCCTAAGCAGAAAATTTTTCGTCCAGGATGCAAAGACTCTTTCAAGAAAGTGTCAGAAGTGCTAGACATGGATCTGAAATACACATTTTGTACAATAGCATTTTCTAGTGTACATAAGGCAGCAATGGACACATGTAATGTTGCAAATAAAATCCTGGAAATGCCCCAATTCTCCCCACTGTGGACTCTGGGATATTGTTTGTGCTGTGACAGGTGAGTTTGGGAACTGCCATTCAAAATGTAAAGTTTTAAAGGAAATTCTTATTTTTGAGCTCTACAATAGAAAAATTGACATGTTCAAATGGTGTGTGTGTGTGTGTGTGTGTGTGTGTGTGTGTGTGTGTTTCTGTCTGTCTGTCTTTCTTTGTGCATAGGTTATCCTAGTTAACTCTCAGCATAGCTTAATTGAACTCCAGTTTCTCCAACCAACATTTCTTCCTCTGCTTCTCATTCTATTTCATGATATTTCCCGACCTGACTCCCAAAGCCCGAGGTTCATGCTGAATCTGTGTGCCTTCCCCACATCACCTCACACACACTGGGAATCCCTGCTGGGTCAACACCTGTAACATATCTCAGATTTAGTACCTTACCCTCCACACTGTCTCCTCCTTTGTCTGATATTCCTTTCTTAAATTTATCTTGACTAATATAACAATTTCTAGATTTGCCTTTAGCTTTGAAGTTTTATAACTTCTATATCTACATCTTAATATTTTAAAAGTTTCTATATTGACCACTCTGTGACTTCACTCAGTATTAATGTTCACTAATCACTTTTTAAGGTAGTCCTCAATGTCAACTCAAATTATATAACCTTTCCATATAAGGCCTGACAGTTAAAGCTGAGTCACAAAGAGATATGCTGAAAAATTCATGTGCCCACCAGGTTGCAGGTAAGGACGGTGTCTTGCAGAACCCTGTAGCGCTTCCTAGAAGAGGGGGTAGCAGATAGCTGTGACCCCAGTTTATGACTTCAGAGTGTTTGTAACTCCAGTGAGTGACCTTAGGGCATTAAGGGAGCATGGATCAGCTGTCCACCAGAGATAAGGAGGAGGTGGATAAGAGAAGGGGATTAATGAAGTATTATGTGCCGCTATGAAATGAGTGAAGTTTTTGAGTTACAACTCCTCAGTATTGGCTACCTACAGTACCATAGGTTGGGGCTACTGTGTAGCAGGGATCCCCCATCTCAGAGTTCACGGTGTCATTTGCCTCTGTGGGGCCTTGTGAGCAGCAGTTTGTCAGTTTGCTTTGCAGCTGCTTCTCCTGAGTCTTTTCCAACCTGTGTATCAGGCAGGCTGCTCCGTTCTGCATCGGTCTGAGCTGATTCCAGAACCTTAGATCTCGGCAGGATGTTATTCTTCATGCTCAGGAGCTCCGTTCTCATTTCTCAGGGACTCATGGTAAGCTTTGGGCATCTTTTCTGGAATGAGAGGAAACTGAATATTTCATGGGTCTGTGTGTTCTGAGTACTTAGAATGTGTCTGTTCCTTTATTCCTGTGAAACTTACAGGATTGTTTCAACTGTCTATGTCTTAATGGTATCACCTGTGATCTGCATGAACTGAGCCGTGTTCCCAGGTTTGGGTTTATGTTGCCTCATGACTCTAGAAATGTCAGTTATTGCCCTTCAACTGCTCCTCTGACAGATGGGTAGTTATTGCCCTATTGTTGGTGTGTCCTAGAAATTGCAATACCATCCCGGATATCTGCACATAATGAAATATGCTCCAGACAGTAATAACAAACACATCAGCATTCATTAACAATTTAGAATAAAAATGCAGTGTTTAGTCAGAGGCTGGAATCTGTAAAAATCCCTTCAATAATTCATATCAAATCCTGATGGAAAATACTAATATTTTCTGTTTGTTTAATATTTGATTTCCTGGGGATTCCTACCCTCTGTTCTTCTCTTTCCACCAACACCAAAGTTTCAGCCATATTTCAGAACAGATTCTGATCTAATAAGTGATTCCTTCTACTGGAGTGGACTGTAAGAGGAGGAAGGGGCAATTCATCTTCCACATTATACTGGGAAATACTATAGGAAATACATTTAAAAGACAAGATGGACTTGTGCTTAGAAATATGGAAGATCCCATTTCTGGAAATAAACCCCAAGAAGGTGACATAGGTTACATTCATCCATTCTGGTTTTCTAAAAACAAGGAAACAAAACCAAAACAGACTATTTCTCTTTGCTGCCTAGTACTGGGATAAAAATTTAGATGAGCTATTCAGGACGTGCTAGTTCACAGCCTGAATCCTTGATAGCAAGAATTCTCAAGACGGTAATGATAACTGTTACACTTAGTGGTTTATATTTCTCCACACCTGGCAGGCGTACAAAGACTGCAGCTGATATAAGTATGTATATTATTATGTGATAGACTGGAGAGACTAAGGATGGATACCCAAGGAAAACCTTCAAATTAGGAGTTAAGATGTTATTGTAAGAGAAGACACGTGCAAGTATTTTAAAAGTGGAAATGCACCAAAAGTGAGAAGTATCCACGTTACAAACACTAGTGATACTGTTGGAGTCACAATGCTGGCAAACATGGAAGCTAAAAACAAGAAGTTCTGTTTTTGTTTTGTCTTGTTATTTTTGAGACACAGTCTCCCTATGTAAACCAGGCTAGCCTTGAACAACAATTACCTTGTCTTAGTCTCTCTAGTGCTGATGTTACAGGAGTGCATCCCGATTATCTCCAGGGTTTGAGAGACATCTGAAATCTTTGGTACACTATTGATTCCTTTAAAGAAAAAAAAAAAAAAAAAAGGAAAAAACCTTAAGCAAAGACCTAGCCAGAGCTCTGTCATGATCCTCCAGCCTGAGGATGGGTAGCGATGCCTCAATATTTCTGTTCCATTTCTGTATCTCTAGGAACTAGTCTCCTTTGGTCTTTCTGGAGCCAGGGACCAGCCTTGTAGGGTCAGAAGGAAAGCGGAGGTCCCGAGGATCACAGAGCCTCTCAGCTGCTCCCCGGCTTAGGCAAAGAGAGAGACTTCTGCTTTAGTGAAACTCTCCCTGGCACAGCTGAGGGGATCGAAGATCTTACCTCCATGAACTCACCTGGACCTCTGTGGTGCAGACAGCCTCAGGAGCAGCTCTGGGAAGTGACATTTGCCAGGTCCTATTTGTACTGTCAGGATTTGTGGGGCTCTTGGCTGCCACCAGGTAGTGTGGACTTCAAGTTTCATGTTGTCACAGTGTCAGGGGGAAAGAAGGCCTCTGCAGGGCCCCAGTCCCTGAAGTACAGCTTCCCCCTCTCTCCACAATTACTACATCTGCTTTCCTCAGAAGTTATTTCAAGTTTAATTAGGGTTTAATGATTTTGAGAGGAAGGGTGTGAGATGAGAAAATGAACAACTAACTGAGTTTCTTTGTACAGAGCTCCCCACATCTCCAGACTGTTTTTACCTTCCCAAAGAGACAAGCTATGATCTGGCAGGGGACCGGCTCCTGATACATAGACTAAGTCACTTGCTTCTCTTTCTTAAATCCTTCCTTAGACAGAATTAGAATAAATGATGCTCAGAGCTGGGGATTCATGTGCAAGTCCCACACAAGCACTAGAACAAGTTTAGAGCTCTGTTCTACCTATGCTCATTGCTGGTGATGGGATTTGTTTTAACTGATTCTTTCATTCCTGCACATTAAATATCATATACAACTCTAAATGGATATCTTCTGGGCCTTACTCCAAAAGCAATATCATTATACAACTTCAATGACATTTCTAAAATTTATGTGTGCCCAAGAGTGGGCCTTCCATATACATTTCATTCTAGTTCCTAGGAGCCCCCTACCTATCCCAAATGGAAAAGAACGTAAGTAAATACACAGGACTAAAATTAGAAGTGATGATGTCATTATTTTGTTTTTGAAGAGAAAGCCCCATTGGATTGACATTGGAGATGAGTTCAAGGTCATGACTCTTACTCTGTGCTCTGTATGATGGTGTCTGCATATATATAAGTGCAAATGACACATGCTAGAAGCTAAAAATGCTTCCTCTGTAAATGAAATGACAGCCTTTGAGGAAACTAGAATTTGTATCCTCTCTATTGAATGTGGAATCCAGGAACAGGGAAGCTAAGTTGTACATTACATACGTCATGGTGGATGGAAATAGAAAAATAAGGGTTGTTGGCCAAAGGGCCCCATGGAATCCCCAAACAATCCAGGCTATTGCCAAGACTATAGGCTACTCCCCACAAACTGACACCAAGGCTCCATTTCTTAACACTTCACCTACACTACTCACTGAGCTTGGAGATATCAAGTCCATGCCTACATAGAGGCTTCACTCCTTGTTCCAGCGTCTTTGGTACAGGAAGGTACTCTGCAGGCTCTCAGAAGAGGAACATAAACACCAACCCAGCCACAAAGCCTCATCTGCAATGGTGCACTGCCTGTAAGATATGCTAGGACAATGGCGGCACAAAGATTGTGGAGTAACCCACTCCACAAGATGAAACCCACACTTGACACTGCTTGGCTAACTAGGAACCTGAGAAGCAACAGCCAGGGACCAAGGGTAAAACCAAATAATACTGGTCTAAAAAGGGGTGAAATGTATTGATACAATAACTCCTAAATATTATACAGCACTCATAGATCAGTGTCTTGTTGAGTTATCAGCAGAGAAGCTTCCTCCTGCAGCAGATGGGATCAAACACAGAGACCCACAGTCAGACAGTACCCAGAGAGTGAGAGACTTTGGAACACACAGCCCTAAATGGGATGTCTGTATCAAATCCCTCAATCCCTCCCCCTCAGAGCTCAGCGAACTCCACAGAAGAGGATGTGGAAAGAGCATTGGAGCCAGAAGAGATGAAAGACACCAAGAAAATAAAGCCCTCTTGTGGTGGTATTGTGTTCCCCAAAATATTGTACACCCGAATAAACTTACCTGGGGTCAGAGAACAGAACAGCCACTAGATACAGAGGCCAGAAAATGGTGGCACTTACACCTTTAATCCTAGCATTCCAGAGGCAGAGATCTACCTTGGATCTCTGAGTGTTCAAGGATACAGCCAAGCATGGTGACACACGCCTTTAATCCCAGGGAGTGATAGCAGAAAGCAGAAAGGTATATAAGGCGTGAAGACTAGGAACCAGAAGCTTTTGGCTGGTTAAGCTTCAGGCTTTGGAGCAGCAGTTCAGCTGAGATCCATTCTGGATGAGGACTCAGAGGCTTCCAGTCTGAGGAAACAGGATCAGCTGAGGAACTGGCAAGGTGAGGTAGCTGTGGCTTGCTCTGCTTCTCTGATCTTCCAGCATTCACCACCATATCTGGCTCCAGGTTTGTTTTTATTAATAAGACGCTTTAAGATTCGTGCTACATCCCTCTAGATCAACATGAGCAAAGCTCCTAAGAGCTCAGAGAGACTTGAGCAGCATGCACAGGGCCTACACGGGTCTGCACTAGATCCTCCGTGTGCTTCTAGTTTTTATGGGATTCTCGAGTGTGTGAATGAGTGGGCCTCTGATCCTGTGCCTTCTGTTAGGTTCTTTTTGTCTTTTCTAACTTTGATGTGATGGGTCTTGTTTTATCTTATTATATATTTTCTAAAAGTGAATAAATGAATGGAAACCTGGCCACTGGGGTAAAGGTTAGTGACTGAACTGTCACTTGTACTTGCTGGGAGAGGGAAAATCAGTTTTCTCTAACAGAGTGACACTTGGTATATCAACTACTCAGGGACCTCACATGCAGGAGTGATTGACCAGCATAATAATGGACTACACGGGGTTTTGTTTTTTTTTTTTTTTTTTTTTTTTTGTGTGTGTGTGTGTGTGTGTGTGTGTGTACTTTTATTTGGTTACAGTTCAATGGATTTTTCTTTTGTGATATGTATTTTTTATTTTGTTTTCTTGTTTTGGGGGGGTTTTATTATTGTATTGGGTTTTTGTTTTTGAGAAAGAGCTTGAAGTTTGGTGGGTAGGAAGGAGAGGAAGATCTGGAAGGACTTGGACTTTGGGAAGAATGTAATAAAAAAAGTTTGAATTTTAAAATACTTGAAATGTAAAAATATAATAATAATAATAAAAGAAATTTAAAAAATAAATCTCTGGTATAACAAGGAGCACTTCCCTCTGCTGTTTTTATGATTGTTTTTGGAGAAGTTCTAAATATCTTCTTTGTCTTTGAAACAAAAAGAAAAATAAAACAATTTAAAGCTTGTAGTGCTCTGACTAGTTTATTTAATAAAAGACAAGAAAATCTCAGAAAGCTAGCATTCATGTGGCTTCCATGCCCCAAATCCAGATAAAAACTGGCCACCATAGGCAGAGGGCATGCTGGGAGTCACTGGTAACCTCCATTTTGTACAGCAAGCTTACAATATTCCATTGTAAGAGGGTGGCAACTAAGATTAATAAACCATAAACCCTCACTGGAGAGATTGTTCAGTGGCTAAAGTATTTTATTCCAAGTGTTAGTGCTAACTCACTCAAATGCCTGGTGGGGTGGCAGCTTGCCTGTAATTCCAGCCTCCAAAGCCAGGGACAGGCTACCCCTAGAGGAACTGGGTCAATAGGTTAGCTATAGCTGTGCTCTGTGTTTCACTGTAAGATCCTGACTCAGCAGAGTAAATGGAGGATGGTTCCTGACACCAACCTCAGTTTCATGCATACAGGTGAGTACAAATGTGCATGGGCATCACCTCACACACAGGTGTGCCTGTGGACTCACAAACATGCATGCACCCATAAAAAATAGAAAATGTAAAAAAACAAAAACAAAAAAACAAAAAAACAAAAAAAAAAACAAGCAAACAAAAAAACACCACAGTGCAGCTGCTCTTCTTCAAGGAAATCAGGAAACCAACTGTCAACACAGGTGGCTTTATTTATGGTTTGGCTGAACCCGGAAGAGAAAGACTTTTCCTTTCTCTGCCCTTCTCTGTAGCAGTGATACAATTTTATAACAAAGAAAGAAATGCAGGAAAGGTGCCTGTGTCAAAAGAACTGTGGGAAGCCTCTCTAGGGGGCAAGTTCCTCCTCTGACAGTGCCCAGGCTTCAGCCTTTCTCCTTCCTAAGGGTGCAACTGACTCTGGGCAAATGGTAATTCCTTGGGTTTATAATATCAGTATTCTCAGAGTGCAAAGGAAGGGGCACATGTTTCCTTTTAGAATATCTTCTCTCCTTCCAGGACAGTGACATCCTGACACCTCTTTCCCTGTTGGTCCCCTGCTCATTGCTCTTGGTAGAGACCATGGCAACCAGGAAGTGCTGGGGTATTTCCCTGACATGATAAACATTGAGGGGATATAAATGTGGATGATCACTAGTTCTTTCTTTTTTATTGTAGTTCTAGATTCTTGTCAATGGGATCTCCTTCAGTTTTTTGGTTGTTTTTTTTTTTTTTTTTTTTTTTGCAAGTAAGCAAGAGATCCAAAGTCACATGATGGGCAGAGTGTGGGGGGAGGCAGGTAAGAATTGGCCCAGCATTCATCCAGGGAAATGTTTCTGCATATTGGATATCTATTTGGATGATTTAGTAATCTATTTCATGTTGCTATAAAAATATTTGAGATTAAGTACTTCATGAAATGATCTGCTTGGATTACAAGTCTTGTATCTGGAAGGTCCAAATAGCATAGCACTCTCATTCTGGTGAGGGACTCCTGGATGCTTCACGATGTAGTTAAGAAACAGAATAAGAAATGACCACAGAAGCTACCAGGTGTGTGGTGTGGTCTTGCCATATAATCCACTCCCATAAGAATGACTTAACCTAGACATCGCCATTAAATGCTTATGAAGAGTCACCTGATGAGCCGATTCCATTCCAAGTAAGATTCTACCTCCTCAACACTGCCAGACGAGGACCACACTTCCAATCCCTGGACCTGAGAGAGACCCTTATTGAAACCACAGAAATAGCTTAATATGCAAATAAAGTTTAACATATCTGAATGTCTCTATGTCTTTATCTGAACATGAAAACCATTCCTCTAAATCATTTCTATCTAATGAATTATCATAGCCATTTACCCAGGATTTCTAGTCAAAAATCTCTCACACATCACACCCTAGTCTTCAGTAAACATTATCGGTTCTATCTTAAATTATTGAAAATGTAGCTAAATCATACTACCTCTATATAACTAATACCATCCAAACCCAAAGTTCCCACATTTTAATATGCACAGAGATTGCTTGATCACATCCCACATGAAGACAGTGTGTTCTTGAATCATTTTGTTCAAGAGAACTTGCTCTTGCATAGGGATTTTGAATTTGAACTGGCACATATTTCTGTCTACCAACCACCTTTCCCTGGGCTCATCCCAGATGACTAGGCGTAGGGAGTGCTGAAACAGAATTGCTAGTACCTGATGTAGGTTGCTCTAAAAAGCACCTTCCACTCAGGGCCTCTCACTGGCCTTGCTAATACCATCTCGGAACTATGTAGTCCTTCTGTTGGCTCTCCTTCCCTGTTACATTTACCACTCTCTGAAGGCTCTCCTGTATCACTCTGCTCATACCCAACCTGGATTGTGCACATTCAGTCTTATTTAGCATTAGCACATTTCTTTAACACTTTCCTCTAATATACCTTCTCCTACCAATCATGGCCAGCTACAGATCCAAGAGGTGCCTTTTAGAATGTGCCGTAATCTGCCATTTTTTTCCTGAAAATTCTTCAGTGGCCTCCTATTATTATTCTCATACCCAAACCTACACACAGTATCTATTACTTGAATTTTTGTAGCATAGCCCTGATCTACATCTCATCATCTGCATGCCTTCCTTCTGTCAGAAGTTACGAATGTTCTCCCACAGATGTCCACATGCAAAGTACTACACTTCCACTTAGTTTTTGCTTTCCTTAGGGGATAATGTCCTTGATCACAATTCTATATAAAGCAAGAAGTGTTTTCCATAGATATCATTTCAAAGAAATCAAATGTTTTCAGGGTCCAAATGTACAAGGACACTTTCAGTCAAAGAACCCTTGAATATATCCCAAATAAATGACAAGTTGGTATACAAAACAAAAGTACATTTTTATTCTTATATTATTGTTAAATTGTTTTTATTTTCAAATTAAAATATGATCCCAAAATCTCCCCCTTCTCTTTCTTTCCTCCAACCCTCCCATGTACCCAGGCCCTTACTCTTTCTCAAATTCATGGCCTCTGGGCCCTTCTGCTTTAATTCTTGTGTGTATGTGCATGTGTGAGTGTATATGTGTGCTCCTAATTACATAGATACAAGATGTTCTGTTTATGTTATTTGTATGTATATAATTTCCATGCTGACCACATGTTATTGGAAATATTAAATATTCAGATAACCTGAGAGATATTCTGGGTATACTGTTGCATGCCTTTAATCTCAGAACAGAGGGAGAGGCAGAGGCAGGAAAATCTCTGTGAGTTTGAGTCCAGTCTGGTCTATATAGTGAGTTCCAGGATATCCAGAGCTATATAGTAAGACCTTATCTTGAAGAAACAAAAAAAAAACAGTAAAACAAAATAAAAGTAAGTTAAATTTTCACAATACAAAAATAAAGATGCTCTGAGAAAAAATTCCGTGTAGGATTAAAGCTGAGCTTCCTGTTCCTTCAAAATATGACAGGTTAGGTAACCTTTCTTCTAATATGTCTATTTAGTTGTTAGCAAAATAAAATAAGCCCATTGCACAAATGGATGTAAAGGAAAGTGACAAAGGAAAGAATCTGTCCAGCTTTCTCAACTCCTGAGCAGGTCTTAGATTGCCTAGGACAAATTTTATATAAAATAATACAACCTAGTTTTAAAAGTAAGGATTAACTTAATGATCTGATATGTGAGTACATCAGGGCACAGCTAAATCACAGCAGAGCAGCTGAGACACAGTGTTCACTAGGTCCCTGAGCCTGTGAGCCTCACCAGTGGAGGAGTCTCACCACAGCTGTCTCTCACCGGGGCTCCCCTCCAGGCACAGTATTGAGCTACACAGAGAGAGTTCAAGCCCACTCCCTGTAAGAACTTTTGGGTCTTTCTATTTATCCTGGGCAGGAACTGCAGTGAACTAATGGACAGCTTTGGTAAACAGCCCTTCACAGCCCTGGATCCCTTCAGGAGTCACTCCCACACAGCCCACAGGAGACAGGAGCCTCCCTAGGATGACTGCAGTGCAGTGTCTTGAGGACTGAGATGTCTGAATTTCTTGGGCCCGAGGCTGTGCAGTTCTCTAGGCCCCCAGTGTCTTGCCAATTGCCAAGGCTGTGCCAATTAGCTCCCACCAAACAGACCCTCTCTGCAAGGTCAGCGTTGTAGTGCCCTTGTCTGCAGCTCAACAGAGTGCAGCTTTGCAGGATCAGGGAAGATGGAGTCTGGGATTCCAGGGAGGAGAGGAGGGGAGACCTATGAACACTGGGATGTTCAGCATAGGCCACGGTGAGTGGCTGGAAGTGAGGTGGAAACTGCAGTGTAAACAAGGTCGGCAAAGGATTTACACATCAGTGTGCCAGGGAGGCCCTGGCCTTGAGTGCGGTCTCCAGACATGGGATGGCATCATGTGAGAGAGCCTGTCAGCCAGAGACTCTTGTGGTGGTACCTTGAGGTCATCCTGGTTGTAATTGTTCCACAGCATCCACACTAGCTGCTTATGTTCAGGAATTTCGCCACATCCAACAACTGTGGCTCAGATTTGCTGGGCTGTGGTGACCTGACTTGACTCACCGTCACTTTCCCTCTGCCCTGCACGCTCACCTCAGAGACGGATGGGTCGCCCACCCTGTCTCACTCTCCTGCTCTGGCTTTGGGAAAATTGAAATCCTGATGTCTGAGTGATGCACTGTCTCCAGTATTTTTCTCAGTGCTAATGAGAGGCTACAGGTCACATGACAGGGATGGTGGGATGGGAGGATGGGAAGAATCCACTTTGCACCTGCCTAACAACCCTGAAGTAGTCTTAAGATTGCAATGAAACATGAATTGCTAAATGGTCTTATAATAAAAAATCCAGAGCCAGATATTGGGGTAAATGCTGAAAGATCAGAGGAAACAAAAGAACAAGCCACTGTCCTGTCTTACCTCTAGGACTCCTCAACCTGAAAAACCTCCAGCCCAAAAAGGCCCTAGTTCCTATCTTCTCATGCCTTATAGCCTTATATACCTTTCTCTGCCCAGTCATATCACTTCCTTATTAGTGCTAGGATTAAAGGCATGTGTGCTTCCCAAGCAAAGGCATGAGATCTCAAGTGCTGGAATTAAAGACGTGTGATCCCAAAGTACTGAGATTAAAGGTGTGTGCCACCACTGCCTACCTCTATTTCTCTCCTAGACTGAGTCAATCTCATGTAGTCCAGGATGACTTTGAATTCATAGATCGAGACAGATCTCTGCCTCCAGGTGCTAGGATTAAAGGTGTGTGCCCCCACTGCCTGGTATCTGTTTAATCTAGTAGTGTGTTCTGTTCTTTGATCTTCAGGCAAATTTTATTAGGGTACACAATATATCACCACATTGCACAGTGCTGGACTTCTTAAGAAAAAGAAATCTATTACTATAATATTTAACTTAATGTTGTGATATATTAGAATATTAAAGCATATGGACGTTTGGTAGGCAATAATATAATCCCATCATTTGAGATACTGAGACAGTTCAAGATCAGCCTGAGCTATATGTACTGACTGCCAGGTCAGCCTGTGCTACACAGCAAACATTATGTCCCCCAGCTCTAAAGTTCACCATGGCAAAGCAGCTTACAATGAACATACCTTTGGCTCATAGGAATAGATGTAGAATGTAATTTCTACACTTCTCAGTGAGCATGCATGACATTAGAAACACGGATGTTTCTGTTGATCAGAACATAGGGGCTGAAACTAGCATAATCAAGTTCTAAAAATGTTTTACTATTTAGTGAAATGAAATCGTGTGTCGCTGTGAAACCTGTGTAGAAGGAGAGAAAGAATGAAACAGAAGAAACGGAAGCAGTTCTAGAATGAGAACACTCCAGGTAGCTCTGCTTTCTGGAGGGGAACTGTTTTCAAGCCTGGAGCTGTGAAGGTACAGGACTCGCTCGTGATGCTTCTAAGACAGAAAGCCATGGAGCCCCTGCTCCAGCCCATCGGCCTCTGAAAGATGACATCACGAAGAGTCATAAGAGAGAGGAAAAGCCACTTGATTGCAGCATATAGCAATGGCCAATGAATGTTTCAGGTGTAGACATGTTCAAGCCACCACCTGGTTTGATGTAGCAGAGCAAGTTGGAGCTTATGAGAACATTAACAATCCAAAAGAGGAGGAGAAAGGGAAGAACTTGCCATGAGGTCTGTGGCTTTAGCTTTTTCCAAATGGTGGTCCCGGGACCGATGGTGAGAGCCTGGACCACGCTGAGGAGACAGGTGGTGCAGATGGAGAGGCCTCGTGCCATCCTTGCCAGATAAACCATAGCTTTACAGCCAGTATCTCCAAGGAAGTTTCTGAAATAAAACACTGTGGCTATGTCTCTGATCCCCGTGGTACAAACAATAATCATATTGAAAAATGCCAAGTGGGTGAGAACAAGGTTTACAGGCTTTTCCCAGTCTCAAAGGCAAAAGTGCACAATTATCTCACAAATATTGGAACAGCCTTTATGCCCAAGGTAGTTTTTAACCTAAGCAGACACTAAAATTTAGCAAATAGTCATCATTATTTGAGAAATTCACAACTAGGGCTGTTGCACACATTTCTTGGGAAAGTTTCAAATCCTGTCCATGGAGGGAGAGTGGCCTCAGTGCCTTTGCTAGGCGCTGCTTAGTAGTCCTTCAGAGACTGTTGAGGTTTTTCCATTTCTTGCAAGGAGCTGATGGACAGCTCTGGTGAACAGCCCTTTACCAGGCTGAGTCCTACCAGATGGTACACCAAGGGCACTGAGGTGCTGCCAGGAGCAGACATGTCTCACTGTCCAGAAAGTCTAAATTTTTTAAAACATTTTAAATGGAAACATTTGTTATCCCTTGTCAGAGTAAAACTTGGCTCTCTGAAATTCCCTGTTCCAGAGACAGCTGCATCTTTTCATGTAGTGCCAGCCTCATTTCTGAGACACCATGGTGAATGTCGGTGGGAACAGATGCTGGTGCCGAGTATGTTGTGGAGTCTACTGGTATCTTTACCACCATGGAGAAGGCTGGGGACCACTTGAAAGTTGGGGCCAAGAGAGTCATCATCTCTACCCCTTCTGCTGATGTTCCCATGTGTGTGATGGGTGTGAACCATGAGAAGAATAACAATTAACTCAAGATTGTCAACAATGCTACATGCACCATCCACTGCTTAGCCCCCCTGGCCAAGGTCATCCATGACAACTTTGGCATTGGGGAAGGACTCATGACCACAGTCCATGCCATCACTGCCACCCAGAAGACTGTGGATGGCCCCTATGGGGAGCTGTGGCGTGATGGCCGTGGAGCTGCAGAGAACATCTTCCCTGCATCCATCGGTGTTGCCAAGGCTGTGGGCAAGGTCACCACAGAGCTGAATGGGAAGCTCATGGGCATGGCCTTCCGTGTTCCTTCCCACAATGTGTCCACTGTGAATCTGACATGCCCCTAGAGAAGGGGCCAAGAATGATCACATCAAGAAGGTGGTGAAGCAGACATCGGAGGGTCCACTAGAGGGCATCCTGGCCTACACTGAGGACCAAGTGTTCTGTGACTTTAACAGTGACCCCACTCTTCCACCTTTGATGTTCTCAATGACAACTTTGTGAAGCTCATTTCTTAGTATGACAATGAATTCAACTACAGCAACAGGGTGGTGGACCTCAAGGCCTGCGTGGCCTCCAAGGAGTAAGAAGCCCATCTCAGCAAGGACAGAGGAAGAGAGAGACACTCGGCTGCTGAGCAGTCCCTGTTCCATCTCTGCCCCTGACACTGAGCATCTCCCTCACAGTTTCCATCCCAGACCCCCAGAATAGCTGGAGGGACTTGGGGAGCCCTACTCTCTTGAATACCATCAATAAAGTTAACTGCATGCCCCCCCCCCGCAAAAAAAAGAGTAAAACTTGAGCATGCAAAAATAAATAAATAAATAAAATAAAATCTACTTTCAGGGATTGCATGCTCTCCTGCATTTCTGATGAAGATTGCAACAGGTTAAATTGTAGGCGAATTGATTAAGGGTCTTATTCAATAAAAACCCAGAGCCAGATTCAGGGGTTAAAATCTGAGAGATCAGTGGAATAGGAAAAGCCACAAGCCAACCTCACCTCATTGACACCTCAGCTTCCAAAGAGACCTACTGCCTGTATACCGACACCTATATGCCTTTCTGTTCTGCTATCTCATTTGCTCTCTCCACCCAGCTACATCACATCCTCTTCCTGTCCAGCTCTGTCACTTCCTGTCTGTCTGTACAGACCTCCAGACCTTTATGATTAACTAGTGTTGGAATTTAAGGTGTGTGCTACCACACTTGGCTCTGTTCTCAGTGTGGCCTTGAACTCACAGAGGTCCTGACAGATCCCTGCCTCCCTAATGATAGGATTAAAGGCATGTGCTACCATGGCCTGACTTCCATGTTTAATATAGTGGCTGGGTTTTTCTCTGATCCTCAGATAAACTTTATTGGGTTGCACAAACAAAATATCACCACACTAAATAAACTGCATGATAGACATGGTGGAATGGTGGGATAGTAAGAATCGCTGCCAGCTCTCTGAAGCCTGAACCAGTCTTCAACTTTCTAGGACAAGTTGATTGTAAAACAAAACAAAGCAAAATATAATCTATTGTCTCAACAATTTATTGTTGTGATACATGAGAAAGGAAGAACAAAACCAACCCAGTGTGTATAGCTTTAATTCGTAAAGAGTTTGGTGTGAAAAGGAATTTCTTATTTCTCAGCACATCAGTGCTTAGCAACATGGACATCCCTGATGATCAGGACAAAGGGACTTAGAACAGCATAACTAAGTACTAAAAATGCTTTAATATTGAGTATTGTGGAATCATGTGTCACTGTGGAGCCTGTGTAGAAGGAGAAAATGAAATCTGCCCAATAAAAGAAAAGGAAGCAGGCCATGAGAGTGAGAACACTATGGGTAGCTCTGATTTCTGGCCTGGAATCATTTGCAAACCTGGAACTGTGAAGGTAGAAGACACGTACGTGATGTTTGTACAGATGGAGAGCCATAGACCCACTGCTCCAGCCCATGAGACTCTGGAAAATGACATCACGAAGAGCCATGAGGGAGAGGAAAAGCCACTTAACTGTGTGTGTGGATGGCAGCATGCAGCAATACCCAGTATACATCCCGAATTCAGACCTGTTTGTGCTCCTGGCTGCTGTGATATAGTGAAGCAAGTTGGAGCTTATCAGGGAGTTAAAGATCCAAAAGAGGAGGAGAAAGGGAAGAACTTGCCATGCAGTCTGTGGTTTGAGCTTTCTGCAAAGGATTGTCCTGGGACTGATGGTGACAGCCTGGACCACGCTGAGGAGACAGGTGGTGCAGATGGAGAGGCCCCGGGCCACCCTTTCTAGGTAAATTATAGTTTTACAACCAATGTCACCTAGGAAGTTTCTGAAATAAAAAATTGTCGCTATGTCTCTGACTCCTATGCAATGAATAATGATTATGTTCACAAAAGCCAAGTGAATGAGCATAACATCTACATTTTTTCTCTCAGGACCCATGAAAGTATACACATGTCCCACAAATAAGATGATGTTCCCTAAAACTCCAAGTCCAGTAAGTGAAATGAAAATTAGTCTCTGGATGAGGTCTCTCCAGATCATCTTCATGATATTTCCAGCACTAGGAAAACCCTTTTGAGAAGCACAAGGAAGTAAACATGAAATGGTTCAGGCCTGTGGGTGTTCTGTTTTCTTTAGTGAGGAGAACAGTGTATTATGTGAATGCAGAGTCCTTTGTTACAGATGCCTGAGTTCGTTCTTGCCCCTCCTGGTCTTGTTTCTATGGATACAGCAATGATGCTGATGGTGATTGGATAGAAACACCATGCTGATGCACTCACTGCTTTACAGAAGACAGTTTTATACCCTCCATCTCTATACTTTTTTCCATGAGGACATCCAAACAAAGGGCAGCATCACTCATTTCTGAGACATGATATGGAGCATCAACTTAGATGCCTCTCTTCCCAGATCCTCTTTGTCATCCTGTACACACTCATCCCTCAAGTATTGAATTAATAGAAAATTGGAGATACTCCAAAGAACTATAACACTTGTCCAAATGGGGATGCTTTCCAGGGAAAGTCAGGTGGCTTTTCTCGGTCTCCATCTCTGAACTGACCTTGGCAACAAATAACACATAGATTAATTGGGTAGAGAAGCAGCAGCCCATTCTCTTCACTTCAGTGGGATAGGGTGACTAATTGTTGTCCCCTATCACCTCATGCGTGGGATGTATTAAAGGAAACCACATACCCCTACTTATGTGCCTTTACTGACCACGCCCTAAGAATGTTCTCCAAGAAAGTATTATATATCAGCTCTCAGCTTAGGCATTTTCCTTTGGACTCCCAACAAAGGCACAGTCTAACATTTTGATTTTCAAGGCTCATCAAATCACTGATTTTATCAGTCAGTAATGCTATACACTATAAATGACAAGCAGCCTACAACCCCATACTATTGTGAAGTTTTACACGTAACATCCATTCTTCCGTTTTCTCATTCTGTTTAAATTGGGGTGAGGATTAAAACACAAATGAATTCATGTTGCTTCCACTTTTACAAATCATAGATATTTTTATGTGGGAAACCTAAATCTATTTTCTTCCACTCTTTAGGATTCTCTGCTGTTCACAAAGTTTATCTCCAGATTGCTTTCAGATTCTTCCAAGCACCTGTAACACAGGCACTGGCCCTGTGACAAGAGGACATGTGATGTCCTCTTTGTGACCTGACTCCAGCCACGATCCTTCATAGCTAAGTGCTGCCCACAGGTCACAACTGTGTCTCCTACCGTTTCCCTGAACCCCCGACTGTGCTGTCTGTTAGCCCTGCTTATATCATCCCTCTGTGCTGAGAACACCTGAGAGATGCTTTAGTGCATCAGCTACCTTCCGTAAACCTGTCATGGAATGCTCAGAAAATGACTTCTGAGTAAATTATTTACTGAGTGTTATGGTTGTAATGTTCTATATAAACCACAGAGATGAACTGAAAGCATAGATATTCTGGTTGTGCTCTTTCCTTAAAGTGCTGGGAAAGTCAGTCCACTTTGGAATACACATTCAGGAATGTTTACTGCATTTCTTTGCATGCACGGGGGTGGTAAATTTCCAAGTTCCCATAGGTCCAGTGGCTATCATGGACTACCTTTAAAGGCGTCATCAATGTGGCTAATTTTTAGTTGCATTATCTCTGTAACGATCTTTTTATGACTGTGTGTTTTTTAAAGGTGTACCTCTTATTTCTTTGAGATACCAATAATGTATATTGAAATGAGGAATCTGTC
The DNA here is from genome assembly GCF_949786415.1 of Peromyscus eremicus. Classification (NCBI taxonomy): domain Eukaryota; kingdom Metazoa; phylum Chordata; class Mammalia; order Rodentia; family Cricetidae; genus Peromyscus; species Peromyscus eremicus. The sequence continues at coordinate 39,905,444 of NC_081420.1, forward strand.
ACTGTTTCCTGAATAGTGTCACTCCTGCACTGAAAAAGTTATCTATATAAATCTATTCAACTGCTGGAGAGACATTTATATGTAGATTTCCATTCATTTCTTTTTCAGTTTAGTTATTTTATGTGTATGAATAGATGCCCGGGCAGCCCTTGTGTCCCTGGACCTGCAAAGGTCAGGATAAGGCATCAGATCCCCTGAAACTGGAGTTGCATATGGTTGCTAGCTTTGATGTGGTTGCTGAGAATCGCAAGAGTATCAAATGCTCTCAACCAATGAGCCTATTCTTCAAACATGCATGTACAATTTAACACGCTTTCTCAAGCTCCTTACCTCCACCTTGCTGGAACTGATCAATCCAGTCTGTGTGCGTCCAGCTAAATGAGGGATTTTCCTGCAGTGATGTGGTGGAGGCTTACACTTATCCTAGAAGCTGGAGGAATTCCAAAACTTTAGAAATAGAAAGTTCAGGATTCACAAGAACCTGCATTGTGACCACCTACTGTGAATTAAAATTCTGGCTTTCCCAATTCATATATTCATCATGTAAAGAATATTATTTGGCTACCTTAAAAAGTATTTTTCATATGTAAATTATGTTTTATGCAATACAGGTGTATTTTAGAGAGTCAATGAACTAACATGTGTAGCGCCTAGGGAAGTGCCCAGCATGCCTTAAAGACCCATTTTCTAAAATCAGTTATTGGTGTTAGTGTTTAGCCCTCATGTCTGCTTTATCCACAATTCTCATATTCTATGGTTTACACTGGATCTAGGGAAGGGGAAATTCACAAGAAATGAGATCATGGTAAAGAAGGAAAGAGAGCTCCATCCACAAGCACTGTAGTCACTAGAGGTCACACAGCTCAGACTGAAGTTCCCAGTCCTTGGAGGAAAAGCACACAAAGATTGTGCAGAAGCTGTGGGAACCAGAGCTTCCTCCTCCAGGCTGCAGTGCAGGCGCCCCCTTCTCCTGCTCTGCCTGTCCTGTGTAATGAGCAGCTCTGGCCCAGGGGCAGCACACACTGTCCACATGGCTGATGAAGCCATCCTGGATTGCAGGTAGGAAATGATAGACCATCTTCTCCCTGAATCCTGCCGCTTCCCTCTCTCAGAGTGACAGGGAGCCCACATCCCTGTCTCCTGCATCTCTGCCCTCCACAGATTTCTTTCCACACCAAAGGCAGCTCCATCCCACCATGACGTGGCGGCACTCACCATGCAGTCTGTGCAGCAGTTTGGGGTGGGTGTCCTCATGGCACCAGCCAGGCCCTGTTTATCAACCTGAGACCTGAACTCAAGAGAGGTGTCAAGATGTCACCATCAGAAGTTTGGCTCCATCAGGGGAAAAGGCTCCTCCTGCACATCTCCATCCCTGAGGCCGCTCTGCCTTCTCCCTGGTGCCCTGTCATTTCCTGAACCCAGAAACTTTCTGATTATAATTATGGTCTCTGTGAGTAAGGAGAAGTAGGGGTCGGGCATTTGAACTTAACTCCGGTCTGTCCTTATGCCTCAGTTTACCTCCTTAACCAAGAACTGCTTTGGAAGAAATATCTGATACTCGAAGATGATAACTTTCTGTATAATTTTCAAGCATATTCTTTATTAATAACAAAAGATCACTCAGTACTACAGGCAGGGGCTACGGTCAGTGTCATGTTTAGGACAATCACCAGGACACTGTTGAGCCTCTGCACTTTCACTGCTATTTTGAGTGTCTGCTGCAAGCTTTACCATCAGTCCTGAGCATTTTTTTCTGTACTATTTTCTTTTTCTTATTTAAATTTTTTATACAATATATTTTGATGTCAATCCATTCTCCCAATACCTCCCACATCAACCACACCTCCCAATGTATCTAACTCTATGCTTGCTCTTTTGTGCTCTCTCCCACAAAAATAACAAACCAAACCAAAAGAAAACCCCAAATAAAGGAAAATGAAAAAAACAAAAATAAAATAATAAAGCCCAAACAAAATGAAAAAAAAAAGCCCACAAAACAAAATTGTGGAGTTCATTTTATGTTAGATAATGATTCCTGGGCAGTGGACCTGCCCTGTAGTATGGCTGAGTGTCACTCAGAAGTATTAATACCAAAGTGAAAGCATCAAATATATACAATAAGGGAAGAGAGAACCAGGAAGAGTGTAAGTCTCTGCATTGATTCTAGTCTGTTCTTAAATATAGGAAATCAGTAAAAGCATCACAAATCATTCAAAGAGGCTTGACCAAATAACTTATTCTCAAAACTGTGCATTCTACCCAAATAAATTTTGGGTTCTGTTTGAGAAAAATCAAAAGCAAATTATCACTCAATTGCGAGCCAGGATCTTTTCTAGGTCTCTGCAACAGAGGCTGACAACAATGTGGGGCGTTTACCCAACCACCCCCACAGTTCCCCAGAGTTTTCTTGAGTGCGAGCAGCAGGAAATATTAGATAGAAGGATTTATTGTGGAGAATATCGCAGAGATAAACAGATAGAAAATAAAGGATAGCCTCGAGAGGGCCTGGAACCTTTTCCAACAGGCCCCGACTGTCTCTGCCCCAGGGTTTTTATAGAGACACCAAGGGGTGGAGCAAAAGACCTCCTCCCCCAGCACAGCCAAGTGTAGACCATCTCAGACACCTGCACTCAGGCCCGTGGTCTAATCATCCTCTATGAGGACTTGCTGGGTAAAGCCAACAGGAACCCGAGAACGGGCTCCCACAGGTCCCCCTTTCTTAATATATAAAAAAATAACTATTAATGGCTTACAGCAATCTCCATAGCTGTTACACCTCCCAGTATGGGAGTAGAGGATGATAAAGATGGCATTTCTCTTTTGAATTAGGTCCAAGGTGACTACAGCAGTCTTAGCTGCCTCAAGCCCTTTCTAAGCCAAAACCTCTTAAGGCGACTACAAACTTAAAGAATCCCTTAGCTTCATCATTACCATTAACAGGTTAACATAAATATTGCTATACATAGTCACAATTCTCTCAATCTTACAACTCAAAGCAAACTCTTAACAGAACCATTTGAATTAGCATATATGGTGCTATATATAGTTAACAATTTTCTCCGTCTTACAACTTTAACTCAATCATTTGAATTTTCTTGCTAACAGAACATAGGGAAAAACTTCAATGTATTCACATCAAACCTAAATATTTCCTTAACTCCACAAAACCAGGGTGCATTAATATCAATAAGTTTCTGCAAACATAATTCAATCTCATAACTCCTCCTTTTCTTTATAATTTTTTAAACAAAATCTCAAACCTAGTTAGAGGAACCCAAACTTATACAATTCCTACAAACCCATATTGAAAAGCAATATTTTCAATCTAACCATTAACACTTTGAAAACTTTTAGCAAAACATCCAAAAGCAGTTTCTTAATAAAACTCTTTACATACTTTAAATGTAGTCTCTTAGTATACTTCATTTGCATTTCTTACTAACAAAACATGACATTAATCCACTCAAACAACTTTTGAAATTAGACTAAGGAATATTAACTCTCCCCCTTTTCTTTATAATTTAAGCAAAATCTCAAGCCTAACTAGAAAACCCAAACTTTTCCATTTAAACAGTTCCATTTGTAACACAAAACCAGTTCTGTAAGTAATTCCATTTTTACATAAACAGTTCCATAAAACAAGTCATGAATCACCAGTTAATAAAGCATATATGCATACACAAAACTGCATCTTGATTCCAGGTAGAAATAAATTTCTTCATTTAAACAGTTCCATTTTTAACCCAATTTCAGCAAACTGAATTTCTTATTACTTATATACTTATATTTCTTATTTAAACTTACATTTACAACTAGCATCTTTACTTCTTACATGTCTTAAGACTACTTTAGATATTTCTTGCAAGCTTATATTCTTAAAGGAACTCTATAGATCTATTTTACAATTTCCCTATGTTCCCTAGGTCATTACTATGAATAAACTCAAAATTGTCCCATTGCAATGAAATCTCTATTGTTTATTTCATTTCTTAAGTCTTAAAATTCAAATGATAAATTCTGGTATCAGCCTTCCAAATATTAATAAATCCATAACAAAAATTTTTGTAGTTTTCTCATTTTAAGTTCAAAAAGCTCAAAAAGGTAAATTTTGGTATCAGGCTTTCACTTCCAAATATGAAGAGACGTTTTTCAACCAAAACTTTTTGCTGTTAACAATTTTAGTTCAAACAAGCATCTCTGCAACTTTTTTCCTCAAGCCAGAGACCATTTTAGGTACAGTAGTATTCTAAACCACACCGTTTTTGATGTTAGCTCAGGTTTTTCTGTGTTGTGTCGATTTTCCACGGATCTCAGCTGCGGATGCCTTGTTGTGCTGGTTCTGGCGTCCCCCATTCTTAGCTTCTTAGCGGCTTTTGGAGCTTTTGAAAACCGCTCAGACTGCCTGCTTTGCAGTCTCCTAGGACACTAACTTCTGTATCTCAGGTTTTTTCACCATATACATTAAGCATAGATTCACACTTAACATTTACACTTTTTAAACTCATATAACATTTTGCCTTGCAAAGCATTTGGACTCACATTCAACATTTACACTTTTTTACAAACTCACATATAATGTATTAATATCTACTTATTTATACTCCTTAAGGAAACTATAGAACTACTTTAGCAAATATATTTCTTATTACTTATATACTTATATTTCTTATTTAAACTTACATTTACAACTAGCATCTTTACTTCTTACAAGCTTATTACTACATGTCTTACGACTACTTTAGATATTTCTTGCAAGCTTATATTCTTAAAGGAACTCTATAGATCTATTTTACAAACTTATATAGGGCTACCATTAACATATATCTAATTTAGCAAACACCTAAAGATTTCTTAACACAGATCTAACAAGACAGAATTTTTTAAAACTCACATATCTTATTTTCAACTTTTTCTATTTCTTACTCTTTATTATTACTATCTCTATTAGAAAGATTTTCTTAACTAGACAGGAAGTACGTACATCATTGCTAAAGTTTAGAGTTTATAGTCAGCTTTGCTATAAAACACTGCGATTTAGTGAGTGTTGTTATAGAATTGTGATAGTTGTTGCTAGGGGACTGTAACCTTCCCAGGATGAAGCCACACTCCAAAGTTGCCAGTTCTCTCAGCCGTTTCGGACCGGCAGAGATGTACTGTCAGCGGTAAACGGTTTTTAACTAGAGGCTGTCCCTTCACCCAAATTCATAATAGCTCCCCTAAGTGCTTCAATTCAGACAAACGTTTCTATTACAGCAGTACTTCACTTCACACTGAGGGTAAAATTACCGTATTTAGCTGCTGTAAGGTCGTTGCCAAATACCGCACAGCTATTAGGTGATATAAAGTATTTTTCCAAAGAAGCTAGTAAAGCCAAAAGCGGCACAGCTCCGAACTCTATTTCCTCACTGTTTGCATTAACCAGTGACAAAACCTCAGAAACACTGATCGAGCCACTTTCCTTCTGGTTTCTTTATAGAAACGTCATTGGAGCTGACCCTTCCTTAGTTCCACGCTCCTTACCAGACGCTCCGGTAACCACCAAGCTTCATTCTCCTCTTGTGAAAAAACACAAACATGTCCTCGACCGCATATTAACACAGGATCGGGACCCTTCCATAATCCCAAGCAGGGATCTTTCCATTTTGCATTACCCTCAGCTAAAGGACCAGGAAGATTGGAGTGAGCTCTAATATGGCCCATAAAGCATGGCAGCTTTCTTTTGTGGAATAGCGTCTTGGATTTGCTGAAACATTTTGACTGGATTATTGTTAGTTCCAGTATTTTTACCAAAACTGTTACTGTTCAAAAGAGTTAAGAACATAGATGTTCTTTCATGAAACATATCCTTCATTAGCTTACTCTGAGAAAAAGCATTTTCAGGATTTAGCATTTTCATTTTATTAGCTTTAACTGTTGGTTATGCCGGCGGCGCTGCCCCTCGTGGCTGGTCACCGCCCGCGGCGGCCATGCCGGTGGAGGAGCGTGCTAATTAAAAGAATCATAGCCATGGTTACCTTTTCAGAGCTTTATTGGGGGGGGGAGACAGAAAGACAGAGAGAGAGAGAGAGAGAGAGAGAGAGAGAGAGAGAGAGAGACATGGGGGGAGAGAGAGAGGGGGACCGACGGGGGGAAGAGGGAGAGAGGGGGACCGACGGGGGGAAGGAGCGGAAAGGAGAGGGAACAGAGAGAGAGAGAGCCCACAGAGGGCTCAACCGCTTTTTTAGGCTGGGAAGCCGGCGAAGGCTGATGACGTAATTAAAGGACGTAAATAAGGACCAAATCCTAACATCCCAGACTTTCCCTTATAAAAAAAAGCAGGTAGATGGGACTGGGGCGTTGTTCCTCTCAAAAACTGCTTCCAGCTGACTTTTGGACGTTGGTTGGCTCTGGGGGGAATGGAGAAGGGGAGTCTTCCGAGGTCGACAGGTGTTGTGGAATGCTGTCTGTCATCCGTTTGCTCTGGAGACATGTATCCCTCTTGGCTGTGGCTGGGAACTTTCTGTTTGACAAGATGCTGGTGACACAGAAAAACTTAGAGAGATAAAAAGAATCATTATTATTTTATGTTGGCATTTATCTGAGGTAGATCTGGCCTGTCCCTATGGATTTTGAAACATGTTAAGCTTTATCAGAGACAGATTATTTTAAAGCATCTGTTTCCTTTACTGGTTCAGCATCTAGGAGACAGGTGATCAATTGTTAAAAGCATCTCATAGTAATAGATGTTTACATTAAAGTCTTTGTAGCGCCCAGACGCTTTTGGGTCTGGGGGTATAAATACCTTTTAGCTGTTACAGTCTTATTTGATGATCTCTGGACTCTGGTTCTGTGGTGGTCCTGTACCATTAGCTGAACAGTGAGTTAGAACAGGGAACTGGGAAGAGAAAGGCTTGTGGTACATGAGAAATTTTTTCCCCCTTTGGAATTAGGGACAAGGCAAAGATCAGGGCCCTGTCTGTATGCACATGAGAAACACAGGCAGTGGATCTGGAGTGAAGCAATGAGCTCTTATTTTAGGTGGAAATCTTTTTTCATTAAGTAACTTTGAAAGTGTAATTAAATCTGGTGAGGTGGTAAGGCTGTCCTCTGTACCCGACAATAAAGGAGAGGTGGCATCCCAAAACTCCCAGGACTGAGTCAGTGGCTCTGGTGTCCAGAAGGAAAGAATTGGATCGCTTCCCTGCCGCGTTCTGGGTTCCCTGCCATGTCTGTAGCCAAGCCTAGGTCTGCTGGAGGTCTTAGCTTGATGTACCCATGCATCTTGGTGCCTGGGGGCAGTCAGCTGACTCTTTGTCTTTCTAGGTGGCACTTTTAACAAGGCTGTCAATGGCCTGGCAGGGCATTCGCTAGCCCCTGGCCTTTTCCTCACTTAAAACAGGGACCCAACAGCTTTTGGGAGTCAGCGAGTGCCAGCACTTGGCAATTTTGTTTTTGGACTTTATCTTTTCCCTGGCACACCTTAAATGCCACAGATGACTCTTTTGCCTGTGGGGTCAGGAGCCTTGCTCTCCAGATGTTTAAGTTTTAGTCGGGGAGGTCTGGGGAACAAGAGACGGATTTTACTCTATGTCCTGAATTTTTTTTTTTTTCCTGCTGATCGATGGCTTAAGGACAGCTTTTGGAAGATCTGCCAGGAGGCAGACTATAAACCGATCCTTTCCGGAAGACTTGTCTGAGGCTATAAGCTGAATATTTTTGGCTGAGCCATCCTGACTACTGTAAACTTATTTGTATGAATCTTAGCCGCTTCCAGACCTGTCTGTGCTTCTCAAGGCAGTTTGAGAATGAGTGGGTGGAGTTAAGGTGAGTTAGGGCGAGTCGTAGAAGCCGCCTAAGCCCGCCCACTGCCGGCGGAAAAGGTTGCACGTGGAGACGCAGAAGTGGGGAAGGAGAAGGGTTTAGAGCTTTAGCAGAAAGCTTGGAGATAAAGTAACTCTTATTTGCCCGTTTTTTTTGGCAGAAGTTCCCGCGACTCTGTTATGTGGCCAGGTTTACGTTGTTATGAGGCCAGGTTTACCGGTGCCCGCCCCTATCCGCCAATGTATCCGCCCTTTTGTCCCATGGCTGTAGCCGAGAGAAAAAATAAAAAATTAAAATAACAAACCGGGATCAGACTACAATCTTGGGCGTCCCCAAAGAGTGGAGAGAGATCCATGAATCAGCTCAAGTTCGCCATCCTCTTCGTCAAGGGATGCGAAGGGCTGCCGTTGCACCAACTTGATCCACCCGGTAGACCAAGACACCATTTACTTTCTCGTCAGAAACGAAAATGTGCCGTTGTTGGTGCAACTCGAGGACGACCCCCAGGGTGTCCGTCGCAAAGAATATAGCTCGGACTACGCTGCGAGAACCGCGGACTTACTGTGGTGAAGAATCATGGCGGTAGCGGTGTGGGGGTCCAGCGGAGGCGGCGAGGGACGCGCGCGCGCTCGCGGTCTCGCTGGATGGGGGAAGAGGCGGCAAGCAGCAGCAGTCAGCAGGTCCTCGGTATTCGGTGGTGTATCCGAGTCTGAACGGCACCAATGTTGGTTATGCCGGCGGCGCTGCCCCTCGTGGCTGGTCACCGCCCGCGGCGGCCATGCCGGCGGAGGAGCGTGCTAATTAAAAGAATCATAGCCATGGTTACCTTTTCAGAGCTTTATTGGGGGGGGGAGACAGAAAGACAGAGAGAGAGAGAGAGAGAGAGACATGGGGGGAGAGAGAGAGGGGGACCGACGGGGGGAAGAGGGAGAGAGGGGGACCGACGGGGGGAAGGAGCGGAAAGGAGAGGGAACAGAGAGAGAGAGAGCCCACAGAGGGCTCAACCGCTTTTTTAGGCTGGGAAGCCGGCGAAGGCTGATGACGTAATTAAAGGACGTAAATAAGGACCAAATCCTAACATTAACTACTGATGTTATTAGCAGCTGTGATATTTAGCATTGATTTCTTATAAGGAACTTTCAGGTGAAGCAACTCTTTTGTAAGACAGCTAGATTTTCTGAAGTGTGTTTCCCATCTACAAAGCAGTCATTTCTTTTTGAATGCCTGTTTGTCTCCTTATTAGATTTGCAAAGGAATTACTCATTGCAGGCAGTTTGTTCAAAAGGCAAAGAACTTTTTTAATTTCAACATAAGTCTCTTCATATCTAAGACAACGTTCAGTGTATAAACTGCTTTCCCTTGTTTTAAGGATTTTAAAGTGGCTTGTTTGCTCTTACAGGTAGCTTTTTGTCTTCCAACTACCGTAAAAACTTTCCACAGCTATTCGGGTAAATAAGGCATTTTACCAATGGAGCCCCAAACCGCGAAGCACCTAGTTCCGTATCCTTTCAATTTTTCATTGGAACTGATACTTAAACTCTTAGACGACTTTCCTCCTTATTCTTTTAAAGACTGTATTTTAAGTTTACCATGAACGTATTTTCGAGCTGACAAAAGTGTTTCAGTGCAATGTCGCCATCTTTAGCGGAAAAACTACCTTTCCCAGAATGCATTTCTCTAATATCAGTCCATAATAATATCAGTCCCTTCTATCATTTCCCTTATATCAGTCATTTCCCATAGTTCTTTTTGGGTCTGACAGTCAACTTCTAAGTTCTTTTTTAGCAGACTTGCTTACAAATTCTTGCCAGGGAGGTTTGAACAAAGTTTTTTGCTTTTGCAACGGGAGATTTGAGCAAGCATTTTACATTTTCAGCTATGGCACATTGGGAGATTTCTATTCTCTCCTCAGCTGGCTTCAACAGGTGTCTCTCCTTCATTTGACACTGGCCCCCAAATCAGAACAGCACCTGCCTCATTAGCGGGCATTGAGGCTGGCATTTCTGATAGCAACTTTCCTCGGGGCTTGTGTTTGACTTAGCCAGTCAGTGAAAAACAAGATCATTTACAACAGCTTTTCCATAGCTCTTTCAGAGAGATATTCTCCCACGGATCTATCTTATTTTGCTTGTTCCCTCCTTCCCCAGATGCAGAGCTTCAGGTATCTGTCTGCGGCTCTGTTCCTCTGCTAGCTGCTTTTGGAGGTAGGGGCTTTTTTTTTTTTTCTCCCCCTGAATCTGCCTCAAATTCTAGCAGCTTTTTCAGGTCATGCATTTTCTGGGGAGGATTCTGTCCCTTCTGTTTCTTCAGAGTCTTTCTCCCAGACAGTTCCCAGTTTGGTCTCAATTTATCCCCTCTACCCTAGAAACAGTTTCCGACACAACAGTGGCGGCTTTCCCTGCTACTGAAGGTAAGGTTTTTGTCCGTTTGTTTTGGGGGTCTGTGTGGTTTGCATACAGACTGAAAATCTAACAAGGGAGGTTTTTGCCATTTCTAAACTCCCATTAGGACAGGTGTTTTGCCTCATCAGTCCTTCACCTGGCCCAGTCCCCCAGTGGGTTGCATTTGCTTGTCTGGGTGTTCACGGACAGAGCTTATGCCAGAGGCAATCACCCCTTAGGGCCACACTCCATCTCACGGGAGTCAGTTGAAACAAAGCTTTTCTCAAGGAGATGCTTTCTCTGACAGAAAAGAAAGCTTTACTCCTGGATAGTTCTATTCTGCCCTGGCTGGGTTCTTTCCCCAGACAGCATTCTGACTCAGCAGCACAACCACTTCAGACACAGTTTAGCTTACTGTTTTTTCCAGAAAGGTCCTTAGTCTGATAGGAAAGCTTTTCTCAGATTTCTTTTTGCAGCTGTGGACCTATCAACCCGGGACTTGTAGGAAAGTGGACAACTGTGCCGTTCCCACTGGCTTTAGTTTTGTTTGTTCATTAGCAATCTTCCCCTGGGTCCTGCACCTTCCTGCCTCAGCTCTGTGCTCCAGGAAGTTTGCAACTGCAGGAACCCTAGTATCCCCGAAATGCACTCCAACTCAGAGATGCTGGCCATTCGCCTCTGAGTTTTTGCTCAGAAGCGAGGATACAATGCTAACAGTTTGCATGCTTCAGGGCATCTTTGCATTAGGACCATTAGGAGCACCTTTTTGCATTCTGAAACGCTCAAACAAAACCTTTGATGCTGTAACTGAAAAGCTTGGCTTTTTTGCTTTTCTCAGGTAAAGTTTCCTGCCCTTTTGGGCTCTCTGTAGCTCTTTACCCACACTCTCCCAAGCGTTTCCCTCAGGGTACTCTGACCCACTGACTTTTACTAGCTTGAAGAGACAGAGCTTAGAAGAGGTTTTTAGGAACTTGTCCCTGCCTCCTGCATTGTAGGGAGGATTTTTAAAGCTTGAAAGAGAACTTAGAGAGGTTTTGCTGTCTTAAGAGGTTTGTTGTTTTCCCTTTGAGCTAATCACAGGTGGTCCCCATACTAATATCTTCAGATGATTCTAATTTTTGTCCTTCTGAGAAAGTTAAAGGCTTTAGTTTTTAAGTTTTTTAAGAGAGCTTTTGAGAAAGATTAAGGCTTTTTAGAGAGATTTTTCCCCCCAAATTTTCCAAGAAAAGCTTTATAGTTTAAGAGAAAGATTTTTTCCCCAGGAGAAAGACCTACTTTTCCCAAAACTTCCCAACTTTGACTTCTTACACCCCCATTTTTGCCTCAGGGAGAAATTACTTTCTCCTGCCGCTTGGACTTTGCATTTCAGCTGCCCCCAGGACAAAAGCTTCCATAGGAAACTTTTTCTTCCCCATAAACTCAAAGAAGAGCTTTTTTTACTACCCATAAAGCCCAAAGAAAGATTTTTTCCCCCAGTTTGCATTCATAGCCCCCAAAGTTAGAAAATTGTAGAGTTTTTCTGTCTAGTTGCCTTACTTATTTTTTCCTACATAATCTTACACTTCTAAGTTTTTCCTAAACTATATTACTACGCTATACCTTATACTTATTTTTCACAGAAATTGAGAAAGGGATAGAAGATAGAAAATTTTGACAGAAGAGAATCGCTGCAGCATCGGACATCCTTCCAGTCCGCTTTCCTTTTCTCTCGAGGATAAAACCCCTGCCTCTCAATATATATAATATATATATATTTTTCATAACACCGGCATGCCTTATCCACTGGCAGGGCTGAACTCAGCACTTTCGCCAAAAACTCTGTAATAAAACTATTACTTTCCTTTATCGTTAGTCCCTATTACCTTGTCTTTAGTCCCTGTTCATTTGTCTTTAGTCCCCCCTTTTTTTAGTCCCCCCTTTTTCTTTAGTCCCTTTTTTTCTTTTTTCTTTAGTCCCTGTTCATGGCGCCATTCTGTGGGGCGTTTACCCAACCACCCCCACAGTTCCCCAGAGTTTTCTTGAGTGTGAGCAGCAGGAAATATTAGATAGAAGGATTTATTGCGGAGAATATCGTGGAGATAAACAGATAGAAAATAAAGGATAGCCTCGAGAGGGCCTAGAACCTTTTCCAACAGGCCCCGACTGTCTCTGCCCCAGGGTTTTTATAGAGACACCAAGGGGTGGAGCAAAAGACCTCCTCCCCCAGCACAGCCAAGTGTAGACCATCTCAGACACCTGCACTCAGGCCCTGGTCTAATCATCCTCTATGAGGACCTGCTGGGTAAAGCCACAAGGAACCCGAGAACGGGCTCCCACACAACAATAGGAAGTTCAAGGCAAAAACAATTCCTCCAAAAGAGACACAAATTGTTTTCAAAGTCAGTATTTTATTTATTTACAAAATTCATGTGAATGTATTAATCATGAACACTGGGAGGAAAATATTAAATTCATCTTCATTTGCTTCCATAAATTTAGGTTCTTTCAAATGAGGCAAGTACTTTTTCCATTCTTTCTTATTCTTTACATGAATTGTATTGTGGCTGATATACAATTAAATATTTTTCTATTGTCTTTCAAACCAAACTATTAAGCAGAGCTGTAGAGGGAAGTTTCTCCACTCCCACCTAGTCCCGCAGTCCCATGTTTCTCTAGTTCTGCCTGGCCCCGTGGTCTAGCAGCTGTTTCTAAAATAATCACTCAGAGGCTTAATATTAATTACAAACTTGATGGCCTATGGCTAAGAATTCTTTCTAGCTAGCTCTATCATCTTAAATTAACCCATTTCTCTTAATCTATGTATTTCCACATGGCCATAGGGTTACCAGTCTGCTGGCATGTTGCTCCTTGTGCTGTGGGCTAGCGTCTCTCCTGCCTCTGCCTTTGTTCTTCCTGTCTCTCTCTTGCATTTCCACCTGGCTATAACCTGACTTGCCATAGGCCAGAGCAGTTTCTTTATTAACTAATCGTAGCAATACATATTCACAGCATACAAGATTGCCAAACTTTGCCAAGAAAAGGTAGGACAGTCCTTCAAAATTCCTGCTTCACAGAAAAATCTGTCAGATAATCTAGGTCTGTAGGCCGAAGATGAATGCCCCAACATTACAGAGGAACTTTGGGTAACTGTTCAAGCAGCCAGCTGTTTCTGTCATATCTTAGTTTTGGAAGTTGTTGCTCTGCACTTCCTGTTTACTCAGGTAATATCTCATCCTTCTCAGGTCTCTGATGAAATTGAAGATTGGATAGTTATAGTTATACTTTTCCCTGTTACCAAATTCAGAGAAGAACTCACAAAAGAGGAATAAAGTGTATAAGGTTGGGAGACATAAAAGGATAGTTTGGGGTTGGTAACACATGTTAGGTTAGAGAGTGAATTAAGTACAACACTTTGGACTCACCAAGATAGAATAGAAAGTGGAATACTTTCTCTGAATTTGCCAAATACAAATGGACTGGATTTTGTGAGTGTAATTCTTACCTGATATCTATTCTTAGTGTAGATAATTTTATTATGTTAAAGTTAAAAACCTTCCTTTTTAATTAAACAAAAAAAATCAGGAAATGCTGTGGAGTAATCCTTCTGTATACTGTGATGATGTGTTGCTCTCATTGTTAGGAAAAATCTGATTGGCTGATGGCTAGGCAGGATTTTCAGTGCAGAGAGCATGCTGGGGAGAAGAAGGGCAGATTCAGAGGAAGTGCCATGAGATACAGAGCGAGCAGGATGAGAAATACAGAGATGAAGTAAATGAGCCTTGGGGAAGCACATAGATAAATAGAAATGGGTTGATTTGAGTTATAAGAGCTAACAAAAATCAAGCCTGAGATATTGGTTGAGCATTTATAATTAATATTAACTCTGTGTGGTTATTTGGGGAGTGACTGGTGGGACAGAGCTGATTTGTAGTCTGGTTGGGAAATTCTGCCTGCACAGGCTGGCCTATGGGTGTCTTTCACCCACCTGGGCCATGTGGCACAAAGCAGGCCTGTGGATGTCTTCAGTCAGCCAGGACTATAGGACCAGGCTGACCTGTAGATCTGTTTCTTCAAACCTAAATGTAATGCATTTATTTTCATTATAATCATTAACAGATTAATTGTATCATTCAGTGGGAGTCACTGTGATATTTACACATCATCTCTATCATGTATTAATGGTGTACTTCCATAACTCTTTCTACTACCAGAAGTGGTGATCATGAATGATCCTTTATAGACACAGGAAGGCAAGATGGAAAAAGAGACACTTGGGGCTTTGAACTTCCCTCAGTCTCATTATTAGCTACGGGCAATCAACATTTGTTGAGTGTGAATCCACCCTTATGTGTTGAGATACTCTTAGTAGATACGGTATTATGTGCACCTAAACAAAACTATCAAGTTTTATGTTTTGTATGCTGAAAGGATAAATGGACATTTATTAATGCCTGATCTCTCTTACTGAGTATGACAATATTTAGTCAGATGTTCATCTCTCTGAATAAGTATGAAGGGGCTGATAACTGCATATCCAAGAGTTAGAAACTCTGGAACATACAGTATTTGGGAATAATTTTCTAAGAAGAAAGTAAAAATTAAACAAATAAAACAATCTGCCCAATAGAAGGAAAGAAAACAGAGCATCAGAAGGAGGACACTCTGGGCAGCTCTCAGCTCAGGGGGAGTTCTGTAGAGAAGCTTGGCCTTCTGAAGGTAGAGGACATGCTGGTGGTGCTTGTGGAGAAGAAATACCATGTAGCCACTGGCCCCTCCCATGGCACCCTGAAACACAGCATCTCTCAGGACCATGAGGATGAGAAAAATCCATCTTATTATCCAGCTTTCTGGCAGAAAATAGCAATAATTGCTGCCTTTTTTAACCTGTGTTATGTTCACACTGTTGATACTTTTAATGTAATATGGTAAATTCATGCTGATCAAGAAATTGAGTATCCAAAAGAAGAGCAGTGAGGAAAGAATGTGCTGTGGAGTCTTCAGGGTGAGCATCTGCCACCTGGAGTGTCTGGGGCTGATGATGATGGCCTGGACCACAGTGAGGAGACTGCTGGTGCAGATGGAGAGGCCCCGGGATGCTCTTGCCAGGTAAACAACAACTTTACAACTGGTGTCATCTAAGAAGTTTCCAAAATTAAAGGCTTCTATAGTCTTCGGCATCCCTTTCGAAAGAAGCATTATGATGTTTGTGAGTGCCAAGTGAGCAAGAATGAGGTGTATAGGTTTCTTCTCAGTGCTTTGGAACATGTGCATGTAACTGGCAAAAACTAAGATGTTCCCCATGGTGCCAAGCCCAGTGAGACAGAGGAAGACTGTGCCCTTCACAGAGTCCAAAATCATCCTTATATCTGAGGCAGAAATACTTGATCCAGCAAACACCCTTTTGAAGAAATCAGTAAATCATGATAAGTATCAGAAAAAAAAAATCTTTTAAAGCCACTCAGTTTTCTGGAGGATAAAATAATGATATATATTATTGACTCAGAACTTCTTTAAAGACTTGTTTTCAGAAAAAAACTTTCCAAGCTATATATTTAACTTATACTATAAAATCTAATCTACTTGTTCAAACTTGATATATCTCACCTATGTTCTCTCTCAGCATGGCTGAAGTAACACCAATGGCCCCAACTAGAATTTTTCCAAGCATTTTATATTTCATTCTATCACATTCCTGTAATCCAGTTCTGTAAATCATGCTAACCTGTCTGCCTGTGCCACATGCCATATACAAACATCTGTGAAGTCCTGATGTTTTAACGTATTGAACGCCTCTCAAATTTAACCACATTTTGATTTCTACAGCACCTCTTATTTGCCCAGTGTTCCATTATGTCTTTCAATTGATGAGCACAGCATTTCCTATGTTTCTTCCATCTTATTGTATATTAGATGCTTAGACCCCAGTATTTCCAGATACATATTAAAAACAAACACTGACTCTATGATTGTATAATGAGCCACTAAAACTAAGATTTAAAATTATCTTTCCCAGGCTCAGTTTTCTACTGGAACTATCACAATGAGAGTGGGTGTGGTCAACCCCCAAAGTCCTGGGCCCTGGTATCAGTAGAAAGGCTTTTCTCCACTCTGAAAACTGAGCCGCAAAGCTACATACGTATACCTATTTACTAACCTTTGTTGCATAATTTCTGTAAAGTTTAGGACCACTATGGGGCAATGGAGACAGACTGAAAGCAACTCTCCCCAGTTCTAGCCCAAACTGTAAATAAAAATTTCCATTTGCATGTACATATGCACATATAAATTTCATTTTCTCTTAATGCCAGTAAGGGTCCTGATCCAGTGCTAAACCATGTAGCTAGATCCAATGATAGCAATTTTATTACTTAGAAATATTCACTGGTCTTCTGTAGTTCCACAACATCAAGTCAAAGTGTATGCTCTACAAGATGAGATCCACTGGTTACAGCAGAATCAGCAAAGGCATCCAGGAGTCAATTTGTTTTATTACTATCCACGTTCATAAAGTGTACCAAACCATAGATTCTAGTGTGGCATTTTCATACACATATACCTTGTATTCTCCTCAAAACCACCTTTAGTGCCCTACCTCGTCCTTTTCCTTGGCACCTTAGCCAGGTAATAAAGGAAGAGAAACACACAGAAAGGAAATAGAAAATAAATACAAATGTTTTTATTTGCAGATGTCAACCTCTACTTAAAAGGTCACAAAGATTATACCAGAATACTCTTGAAGATGTGATAAATTATTTCAGAAAGCCACAGAATATATAACCATCATACAGAAATCAACATTTTATAGTACCAGCTAAGAAAGAAAACAATAACTTTCACAATATTTACATTAAATAATACAAAAAACCACCCAGTCAAAAAAAACAAATGTGTAACAGAACATGGCAAGCTGTTATCTTTGCTTTTCCTCTGAATCTTTGCCCTAATCCTATTCCCAAATTTTTCATTCATACTTCCTTTTCCCTGGTTATTCTAAATTCTTAAGTGTGGTTTATATAAACTGTCTTTTCTCTTCATCTCCAATGAACTGAGTTGCAGAAGATTAGTGTGTTGTCTAAAAGGAAAATGCAAGTGTCACCTGAGTAAGTGTTAATTCTGAAATTCGCCAGAACAACCAGTTCCACCATTTTGGCCAACTTTAAGCAAGCTTTTACTAAAATTTTAAGTACTGACCAAGATGATTAACTCAAAAAAATCGGTAGCCCTCCTATATACAAATGAAAAAGAGGCTGAGAAAGAAATCAGAGAAACATCACCCTTCACAATAGCCACAAATAATATAAAATACCTTGGGGTAACTCTAACTAAGCAAGTGAAAGACCTGTATGATAAGAACTTTAAGTCTCTGAAGAAAGAAATTGAAGAAGATATCGAAAATAGAAGGATCTCCCATGCTCATGGATAGGTAGAATCAACATAGTAAAAATGGCAATCTTACCAAAAGCAATATACAGATTCAATGCAATCCCCATCAAAATCCCAACACAATTCTTCACAGACTTGGAAAGAATAATACTTAACTTTATATGGAAAAACAAAAAACCTAGAATAGCTAAAAGAATCCTGTATGATAAAGCAACCTCTGGAGGCATCATGATCTGTGACCTCAAGCTCTACTATAGAGCTATTGTAATAAAAACAGCTTGGTAATGGCATAAAAACTGACATGTGGACCAATGGAATCAAATTGAAGATCCTGACATTAATCCACACACCTATGAACATATGATTTTCGACAAAGAAGCCAAAACTGTACCATGGAAAAAAGACAGTATCTTCAACAAATGGTGCTGGCATAACTGGATGTCAACATGTAAAAGATTACAAATAGATCCATATCTGTCGCCATGCACAAAACTTAAGTCCAAGTGGATCAAAGACCTCAACATAAATTCAGTTACTCTGAACCTGATAGAAGAGAAAGTAGGAAGTAGTTTTGAATGCATTGGCACTGGAGATCACATCCTAAATATAGCACCAGTAGCACAGACACTGAGAGAAACAGTTAATAAATGGGACCTCTTGGAACTGAGAAGGTTTGTAGGGCAAAAGACATGGTCAATAAGACAAAAAGATAGCCTACAGAATGGGAAAAGACCTTCACCAACCCCACATCTGACAGAGGGCTGATCTCCAAAGTATATAAAGAACTCAAGAAACTAGACATCAAAATATTGAACAATTCAATTAAAAAATGGGCTAAAGAGCTAAACAGGGATTTCTCAAAAAAAAGCATCTCAAATGGCTGAAAGGCATTTAAGAAATTGCTCAACATCCTTAGTCATCAGGGAAATGCAAATCAAAACAACTCTGAGATACCATCTTACACCTGTCAGAATTGCTAAGATCAAAAACACTGAAGACAGTTTATGTTGGAGAGGATGTGGAGCAAGGAGAACACTCCTCCACTGTTGGTGGGAATGCAAACTTGTACAGCCACTCAGGAAATTAGTCTGGTGGTTTCTCAGAAAATTGGGAATAAGTCTTCCTCAAGACCCAGTTATACCACTCTTGGGCATATACCCAAGGAATACTCAATCTTACCACAAGGACACATGCTCAATTATGTTCATATTAGCAATATTCATAATAGCAAGAAACTGGAAACAACCTAGATGCCTGTCAACTGAAGAATGGATAAAGAAAATATGGCACATATACACAATGGAGTACTGCTCAGCAGTAAAAAACAAAGATATCATGAAATTTGCAAGCAAGCAGATAGAACTAGAAAATATCATCTTGAGTGAGGTAACCCAGACTCAGAAGGACAAACATAGTATGTACTCACTCATAAGTGGATACTAAATGTGAGGGAAGGGATGGCCAGACTGCAACCCACAACTCCAGAGAGGCTAGCTAACAGGAAAAGACCCTACGAGGGACACATGGATGACCCTGTGAAGGAGAAGTGGATGAGATTTACATGAGTGGACTGGGTGTGGGGGAAGTGGCAGAGGGCGAGGAGTGGGGGAAGAGAACATAGGGAAATGAGAAGGTCAAGCTGGAACAGGGACAGAGTGGGAGGGCAGGGAGGAAGATATCATGATAGATGAGGACATTATGGGAATAGAAGAGGCAGGGTGCTAGGGAGGCTCTCAGGAATCCACAAGGTTGACCCCACCTTGGTCTGCTGGCAGTGGTCCAGAGGGTGCCTGGACCAGTCTGTTCTGGTGACCAGCCTAGCAAATAACCTAGCTGTCATCATAGAGCCTTTGTCCAGTGACTGGTGGAGGCAGATACAGAGATCCACGGCCAGGCACCAGACTTAGCTCCAGGAATCTAATTGATGAGAGAGAAGAGAGATACTGCAGGTGAGGGACGTTGAGATCATGATGGGAGGACGTGCAGAGATGACCGGCCGCACTAGTGGAAGCCCATGAACTGTGGACTGGTGGCTGTGGAGTCCCCATGGGACTGGACTAGGCCTTCTGGATACAGAAGACGGTTGTTTGGCTCGAACTGTTTGGGGAGCACCCAGGCAGGAGGATTGAGATCTGTCCCTGGTCTATGAGCAGGCTTGTGGAATCCGGTGCCTGTGGTATGACACCTTGCACAGTCTTGGTGCAGTGGGAAGGAACTTGGACCTGCCTAGGCTCAGTGTGCTGGGCTCTGCTGACTCCCTATGAGAGACCCCGATTTGGGGGATGTGGGGATGTGGGGTGGCTTGGGAAAGAGGGCTAGGGGATGCAAGGAGGGAGGGGGATCTGTGGATAGTATGCGGAGTGAGTAGAAAATTTCTTAATAAAGAAAAATGAAAAAATTAAATAAAATTTTAAGTACTGACCAAGACGGAATTTGATCATGATCACCACCTGGAAACTTTCCAGTTATGTGGCCTGGAGACTCTTGTTGATAGGGTTTATATGGATAAAACCCATAGGCCATCATGTAAGTGTTACAATTCTGGAGGGAAAGGTATCCTGACCATCAGAAGCCAGGCTATCCCTGTAAGTGTTACAGCTCTAAACAGAAAGGTATCCTGACCATCAAAAGCCAGGCTATCCCTATAGCTCTGAAGGAAAAAGTATCCTGGTGGTCAGAAACCATGTGATACTTACAGCTCTGTTCTGGTGGGGGGATGGTTTCCCTGCAGGAACGTAGCAGTTCTGCTCCTCTGGGAAAGCTATTACTTCCTTGCTCCTCTCTGCTAAGAAAGTTTCCCTGCAGAGAGCAGTTACTTCTCTGCTGCACTCCGCTAAGGGAGTTTCCCCACAGAAATGTAGCAGTTCTGTTGCTGCTCAGGTGAAAGGTGTTACTTCTCAGCCCCTCTCTACTCTGGTGAAAGGTCTTCACCTGAACCTCACTCAAGAGATTTATTGGGAGGGAGGAATCCAGGAGGATGGCTGCCTCCGCCAGAGTAGAAAAAGGCAGCTCTCAACTGCACAGGTATAGTGCATACACAGGACGTCTTAGGGATGGAGGTTTTCCAGGGTGAAGATTTTTCAGGGTGGGAATTGGTCAGATTTCAATCCCTGAGCTTGGACAAACTCAGAGATTGACTGGATTTCATGCTCAGGGATTGATTGGTTTTCATGCTCAGGGATTGATTGGTTTTCATGCTCAGGGATTAGTTTGTTTTCGTTCTCAGGAATTCGTTGGTTTTCATACTGAGTTGGTCAGGGGTAGAGTGTATGTCTTTGGCACTGGTTTCAGGTCCAAAGTGTGTTTCTTTCTCTGGCCCTTGTTAACCTTTTGGCTCTGTTTTTAGGGCCAATTAAATGGCTCTGGTTTCAGGGTCAAGATGAATTTCTTTCAGGACCAAAGTATGTTTCTTTGACTCTGGTCTTAGTGTCCAGGGTGTGATTCTTTGGCTGGCACTTTTTAAATTTTTGCCTCTCGTTTCAGGGTCAGGATGTATTTCTTTGGCTGGCCCTTTTACCCTACATTCCGTACTTCCCATGAGGCTTTGTTGTTATTTTCCAAAAACTACAACTTCCAGAATCCCAGGAAGATACTTTGTCCTTGGGCAGGTGTTATCTTTCATGAACTACAACTTCCAGAATCCCAAGAAGTTACCTGGTCTTTGGACAAGTGGGTCTTACAGATTAATTTCAGGTCTAACATTTCCCGCTGAAGTTGTATCGTGAGTCAAATCTCTGACCCTATGATAGTACCAGTTTATAGTTAGATTTAATAACCATTAGTATAATAGTTCCCAAGCAGGAATTATCATTTAGTTATTGTATCAACAGTAATTAATAGAAATAGTAATAATAGTAATAGTAGAGCTAACAGTAATTAAAGAAAGCAGAAGAGCCAAAGGCCTTGTGATGGATACTATCTCTTTGTTCTACATAGAGCAGGTCAAGTGTCCTATCATATTGTAGAAACATTTTAGTTAATCTACTGCTGATAAATCTGAGCTTTTTTTTTTTTTTTTTTTTTTTTTTTTTTTTTTTTTTTTGCTATATCAATTGGCATTAGCGGAAGCCATTTTGTCCCCTATGTCAAGGAGTTTTCTTTAGACTTAGCATTTTTTTCAACCTGTCATGAAGGCAGGGATGATGTACTCTTTTCTGTGGCTGCTCCCAGCTGAATTAGGGCATTGGTTGTCAGGCCCCAGGAATGTTGAGCAATGGGGCATTTATCAGAAGCATCTGATTAGCTGAATCCGGTGAATGGATAGAGAGCAATCAATTGGCTGGACTGGTCCATATCAGTTTTAGAAAGTCAATGGCTTACAGTCTTTTGGAGAAGGTTGTAGTCAGTTGCTATTCCCTGGATGATGTGTCAGTTAAGGGGAAATCTGCCGAGAAAGATATAGACTAGGGGCAGAAGTTAAAATATAGGAACTTAAAGGAAAATATTACATTTGGAACTTTTAGGTCCATAGTCCTAGTAATTGGGGAAGGGGGAGTCCCAAGACCAGGAGAGAGAGAGAGAGAGAGAGAGAGAGAGAGAGAGAGAGAGAGAGAGAGAGAGAGAGAGAATCCTCCGGAACAGACAGGTGGGGAAATTTAGGCTGCACTTACCTGGAGTCCTTTTGATCTGTGAAAGGTGGATCCAAGCCTTATGATTTCTTGACTCCTTGAAGCTTACATGAATTTTAGTTTACCAGAGGAGATAAAAGTTTTAGATATATTAACATTACTCTTACACTGACATCAATATTGTAGAAAAAAGGCAGTTAACAGGCCTCTGTAAAACAGGTAGAACAGATTTACATCTTGGTATCTTAGCAAAGGCTATGGCTTTTGGTAAAAAGCATGAACATTGATTCCTATGTCTAGAGAGCCCGATACATATTTTAGCCCAATGAAAAGCACTTTTAAGTCTGTGTTTAGAAGATGGCTGACAGAAATTTAAAATCTTGAGGTTGTGATTGAAAAGTAAGCAGTCAATGGTCTACCAATTTACCAGAACTCTATTTGTCCAGCTCAAGCTATTCCAGGCCACTTGAGTGCAATCCACCTGGTGGTCAGATGTTTTCCTTGCTCTAAGGCCCCTCCCCCTTCTCAGGACCTGAACCTGAGCCAAAGCTGGACCCCAACACTCCTCCTCTTCTGCGGGGCTCCCTGAGCTCTGCCTGACATTTGGTTATGGTCTCTGCATTGACCTCAGGGCACAACGGTAGTGCCTCTGACTCCAGGAAAGTAGTTTCAAAAATGGACTTCACAGGGAGGACCAGTGGGAGGGGAAAGAAGGAGAAGGAAAGGCAGTAAGGACGAACACAGGAAAACACAATGACATGTGCATGCAAATGTCACAATGGTTCCCGTTGTTTCACACAGTAACAGAAGAAAAGCAGCAGCAGCAACAGAAAAAAACAAAACAAAACACACACACACACACACCAAAAACAAAAACAAAAACAAAAAACAGGGTGGCTTTGCATTCTGATAGGGGGATAATGTCCCATCTGGATTGGCTTCCAAATCAGCTGGGCAGGGAAGTGAATCTATCAGGCCCAGTTTTCTCAAGTTAAAACATAGGGTTATTGCTCCTTGATTCTCTGTACTGGGGTGAGATCATCTTGAGTTATAGCAACTCAAGTCTGACAAGTTTGTGACTTTTTTTAAATCTTTTGTTGTTGCTGCTGTTATGAGATGCCTGGGTCTCTCCTAGACTGGCCTTGACCTCACAGAGATCCACCTGCCTCTGCCTGTCTGGTGCTTTGATTAAAGGTGTGTGCTACCATGCCAGGCTTACTTTTCCATCTTTGTAGTTCTTAACAGTCCTCGCCACGGTCTAGGAACACAGTGAAGATACTGACTTACTAGTTCAGTACAACATCTCGTGTCAGGATGGAGACTTTCAGGACGGATTCACAAAAGAAACCTTCACGGTGAACAGCAGCAGCCTGGAGAGTTAGCCGGCAGACTAGAACAGACAAAGGTGCTGAGACAGGAACTGTAGAAATTCACCAAAAATGAAATGGATGGACTAAATTTACATCACTGACATCCTTGTAAGGCAAGTGAACTTTGAGGTTAAAGAAAAATGGACATTTTCTACAGAAATTTGAAAAGTTTCTATTTATTTTCAGTTATTGGAAGAAAGGAGGAAACATTAGACAAAGATTCACCACTAACTCTCTCAAGGTGGCAGAACCTGAGCACAGGGTAAGAAGCACCCCTGCATCCTGGCGTCATGTGTCCTAGAAATGGCCCCAGTTATTTCAAGTGTCAGCAGAAGACTGAAGATGACCAGGCTCAGCCTCTCCCTCTACTCCTCAGCTCAGTCAGAGAGTCTCATGCATGTCTTTAAGTAAAACCCTGCCTGGCATGTGAGATTAAAAGAAACTATGATGTCTACTCACCACGGGGATGGGTGTAGACAGGCTCCAGGTCCTTCTGGCAAATGAGCCTTCCCGGGTCATATTTGTACCTTCAGTGTGTGTACAGCACTTGTCACCATGAAGTATCCTCAAGACACTAACACATCGTGCTGTAGAGAAAAGGGAGCCCTCTGCAGAACCTGGTCCCTAAAGCATGGCTTTCCCTTTCCCTCCTCAATTACATTTGTTTGCCTCAAAAGTTACCCCTGCATTAATGAGGTTTTCATTAAATCATAGAAACATGTGAAGTGAGAAAGTGAACAACAGCAAGGTTTCCATGTCTAGAGTTCCCCCATGTTCCTGATCCCTTCTTTGCCTTTCTAAACTAAGTCTACGAATCAGAATAGAGACCTGCCTCTGGTACAGAGAGAAGTCAGTTCTCTTTCTCAAGCCCTTTGTTGTGTGGAGGACATAATAGATGACATCTGTCACTTTACACTCTATTTTCTGAGCACATCCCAACCACACACCTGAGCAGAACAAGGTGTCTTTGCTTCATCTGCACACGTTCTAGATCACCATAGTCTGCCATAAGCAATGGTTTTACTCCTTCTTCCTTAAATAAATGATATCCTCAACCAGATGGACCTTCCTTTTCCAACTCAAATTCTGTCCTAACACCACTGTATCCCTGTAAACAAAGGCACTCCTGATATCCAATGCAGGATAAACACACTTGGCTGTAATTGAAGAAAAGTCCTTTATCATCTTCATTTATACTTTTCAATGGGAAATTGAATCTTGGATGGATCAAAGGTCCTATCACATTTTCAAGGGTAAATACAAATATAAAAATGAAAATCCTAATTCTCCCTGAAGCAAAAGGTCATGATTAATCTCAACTTCTTCTTTTAAAACGTTTTCTTCATACATTATGTATATTTTTTCTCTTACCCATTTGATATGTTTGCAAAGTTTTGATTTAATCAAGACAATAACCCTCCATTCTCTTAATGAACCTAGAATCAATCCTAGGGAAGATCCCAGTGTTTGTAAGACAAGTATATATTTTTGTCATTGGTGCCAAGAAAAAATATAGACTTTATTCTCTACAACTTGACTTTCTGAAGCATTTTTGTCATGAAGAGATTGACTGCAGAGAGAGACACAGGTTTTTTTACTTTTTTATTTTTTGACCAGTGGAGAGGGGCATTTACTGGGACTTGGAGACACAAAATGCAGGCCTGTGCTTCTGCTCTTGACTGTCAAAATATGTGATTGCGAGGCATCTTTTAGGATGAGTCCCCAAAAGGGCACCAGAGAGCCAAGAAATGCTTCAAACCAATTCTTCTGTGTCTGCCTTGAGGATCAGGATTTCCTGGATTAAACCATACTTTGCACAGTGCTGTAATATTCCATCTGGAGTCTCTGAGGCATTTCTCTTGCTAGAAGTCCTACAGAAGGGAGAGGATTCCCCCTTTACACACCATTTTGCCTTGAACCAGATGCTAGAGTCCATGTTATGTCATTACAGATCTAAAACTGAGTATTTCTGAATTCATCCACCTCTCATGGTCTACTCTTTACTATAACACAGCAGTGCCTTTCCCTACCGCACAGTTCTCCTTGCAGTAAGAGCATCTGATGTTTTATTTCAGTCTTGTGGAGACTCCAGCCAGAGCTGAGTGTTCCTAACCTGCCATCCTCCGCCATCACTGCTGCTGTCTGTCATAACCAGCAAAGCCTTTGCTGTCATAGTGTCACACGGAGATGGCATTCCACCCAACACACTGGGAAGCAATGGAAACAGAGGCAGTGCTTCCTTGGAAATTGCACAGTTCTTTTTCTAAGGATGCTTTCCTGGCATTAGCATTTGAGAAACAATCAACATTTGGGGTTCCTTTAGTGACATGTGTCTTAGTTAGGGTTTCTATTGCTGTGACAAAACACCATGACCAACAAGCAAGTTGGAGGAAAGGGTTTATTAGGCTTTGGCATTGCTGTTCCTCACTGAAGAAAGTCAGGACAGGAACAGAAACAGGGCTGGACCTTGGAAGCAGGAGCTGCAGAAACCATGGAGGGGAGCTGCTTACTGGCTGGCTTCCCATCACTTGCTCAGCCCACCTTATAGAACCCAGGACCAGTAGCCCAGGGATGGCACCATCCACCATGGGCTGGACCCTCCCCCATTAATCACTAAATGAGAAAATGTCTTACAACTGGATCTCATCCTGGCATTTCCTCAGCTAAATCCAATCTCTCTCTCTCTCTGTCTCTCTCTGTCTCTCTCTGGCTCTGTCTCTCTCTGTCTCTCTGTCTCTCTCTGTCTCTCTCTGTCTCTCTCTCTCTCTCTCTGTCTCTCTGTCTCTCTCTCTCTGTCTCTCTCTCTCTCTCTCTCTCTCTGTCTCTCTCTCTGTCTCTCTCTCTGTCTCTCTCTGCCCCGCTTGCTGGTCATGATTTCAGCTACTACTCCAGCTCCATGCTTGCCTCCATGTCACCATATCCCCTGCCGTGGTGGTCATGGACTCACCCTATGAAACTGTAAGCAAGCCCCCAATTCAATACCTTCCATCATAAGTTGTCTTAGTCATGGTGCCTTATCACAGCAGTAGAACAGTGTTTAAGAAACCTTGAAACTGCTTTCTTCACAAAACTCTGAAGCAGGCCTTGGATTCCTTGCCATTGTAAACTAAAGGAGACCCTAACAAGAGATAGATGAAGTGATTAATAAAATGACCCTCATCCAGGAATCAGCGATTAGCCGTGACTCAGTACTTGATCATCTTCTATTATCAGTGTTACTATACTTTGCAGACATTCAGAAATTGACCCCTTGGGATCAGGAATGTTTCTTTCCAATCAGTTCCTGGATTCAGTGTAACGGGAGGTGAGAGGAAACTGGAACCAAGTCTGAGAAAGCAGCACCCTCAGGACACTGCTCATCCTCACTTCCCACCTCATCGCCCACAGACTCTGTAATTCAATCATAATGATTTGTGACTCAGCAAATGACGGAGAACCAGGGAGAGGGCTGGCCTCAGGGATGGAGATGTGAAGAAGGAACCCTTTTCCCCTGGTGAACCAAACTCCTGACAGCAGGTAGAGCTGCTGTGAACACAGGGAGTGGGGATGATAAACAGGGCCTGGCTGGTGCAGTGAGGACACCCACTGAGCCCTGCACACACTGCCCAGGTGAGTGCTCCTCTGTCACTGTAGACTGAGGCTGCCTTGGACTTTGGAAGGGACACTGTGAGGCAGGGTGACTTTAGGTGTGAATAAAGAGGGTCTCAGTTCATCTGTCACTATCACTTCTCTGTGATAGTGACAGTTTATCTCTTTCCACCTGTCATCCAGAACCTTGGTTAGGGAGAGTTTGCAGCAGTCCGTGGTGCAGGGCAGCAGAGCTGCTCATCCCATGGGCCCGGCAGAGACAGGACACAGGGGTCTGGGGGCACTTCAGTCTGGATGTGGGGAAGGACTCATTTCAGTCTGGATGTGGGGAAGTACTGTTCTGCTCCAAGAATACCACCAGCATGTCCTCTGCCTACAGATGACTAATTTTCTCTACAGAACTCGTCCAGGATGGAAGCAGCATGAAGGATTCTCTTTCTGATATTTTCTTGCCTTTTATTGAATAAATCAGTCAAACTACTACAAGCTTTAAATTGCTTTATTTTTCTTTATACTTCAAAGGTAAAAAAGATACTTAGTAATTTTCTAAACAAATTGAAGAGAGAACAGAGGAAAGTGCTCCTTGTTGGACCAGAGATAATTATTTTATTTTTCAACTTCTGTCCACCCTGACATATGTAGTGTACAACTGAGTTTCTGTGCACCTGGATTTCCCCGTTCAATGGAGAGGGTGGAAATCCTGGTTTCCTCAAGAGCTGTCGTTTCATTCACAGCAGAAGCATTTCTGATTTCTATTATATGGCAGCTTCACCCACATGTGTAGAGACACCACCACACAGGGCACAGAGAGAGATGAGTAAACTCAAACTCATCTCCCAAGGAAGCCCAGTGGTGCTTTCTCCTCAAGAACAAGATGATGATGCCATCATTTCTACAGTCAGCATACACCCACATTTATTTACATCATTCTGTATTTGGGATAGGAAGGGCTCCTGGGCACTAGAATGCAAAGTACACAGAAGAACCACTCTTGGACACACTTGAGTTTTAGAAGTATCCTTGAAGTTTTATAACAAGTAAGCATTGATTTTGGAATGAGGTTGAGGTTGGAGAGGCATTTATATTTCAAGTCTCATATGATATTTAAAGTGCAGGAATGAAACAATCAATTACAGTGAACACCTTAACTACCAACGGGCACAGGGAGAACAAGGGACCCTAAACTCATCCTGGTCCATGTTTGGAATTTGCTCAATAAGCAGAATCCCCAGCGCTGAGCATCATTTATTCTAATTCTGTCTAAGGAAGGATTTAAGAAAGAGAAGCAGGTGACTTAGTCTGTGTGTCAGAAGCCGGTCCCCTGCCAGATCACAGCTTGTCTCTTTGGGAAAGTGAAAAACAGTCTGGAGATGTGGGGAGCTCAATAAAAAAAAAAAAAAAACTCAGTTAGTTGTTCGTTTTCTCATCTCACATCCTTCCTCTTAAAATAATTAAACCCTAATTAAGCTTGAAATAACTTCTGAGAAAAGCAGATGTAGTAATTGTGGAGAGAGGGGAAGCTGTACTTCAGGGACTGGTGCCCTGCAGAGAGGCCTTCCTCCCCCTGACACTGTGACAACATGAAACTTGAAGTCTGCACTTCCTGATGGCAGCCAAGAGCCCCACAAATCCTGGCAGTACAAATAGGACCTGGCAAATGTCACTTCCCAGAGCTGCTCCTGAGGCTGTCTGCACCACAGAGGTCCAGGTGAGTTCATGGAGGTAAGATCTTCGATCCCCTCAGCTGTGCCATAGAGGGTTTCACTAAAGCAGAAGTCTCTCTCTTTGCCTAAGCCGGGGAGCAGCTGAGAGGCTCTGTGATCCTCGGGACCTCCACATTCTTTCTTCTGGCTGTGATGAGGCTGGTCCCTGGCTCCAGAGAGATCAAAGGAGGCTAGATCCTGGAGACACAGAAATGGAACAGAAATGTTGAGGCATTGCTATCCATCCTCAGGCTGGAGGATCATGACAGAGCTCTGACTGGGTCTTTACCTATGGTTATCTCCTTGCCTTTTTAAAAAGTAATCTATAAGATGTATAAAAATTTCAAGAGTGTATCAAAATATTCAGACAGGGACTGGAGAGATGACTTAGTGGTTAAAAGCACTTGCTGCTCTTCCACAGGACCTGGGTTTGTCCCAGCACTCACACGATATCTCACAACCATCTGAATCTATAGTTCTAGGAGATCTGATGTCTTCTTCTGGCCTCCACAGGCACCAGGCAAGCATGTAGTGCATATACATACATGCAGACAAAACACCCATACATATAAAATTGGTAAAAAATAAACTAAAACGAAAACAAAAATGTTGAGACAGGCAGAATAGAACACTCTTACTATATCAGCACAAGAGAAATGAATCAGAAAGATTACATGCTGAAGACCAGCCTGTTACATAGGAAGACCTTTGCTCAAAAAAAAAAAAAAAAAAAAAAAAAAGAAGAAGAAGAGAAAACCAAAACAAAATGTTGTTGTTTTTCAGTCTCCAGATTTACTATCAAAATGATTCTAACATGTTATTATAATTGTGCTTATAAAATTTGTACTTTTCAATTTTGGTCCATTTCCATATTTCAAATATTGGCAAATGTTTTCTTTACAATGTGTTGGTAGGTCCTAAACACACTTACGATAAACTGGAAGGGTTTTGTTAAAGTTTCTTGATTCTATCACATGATATTGTACACACTTGTAAGTCAATTTTAATCACTGTGTGCCTGGAAGGTGTGGAGAAGTATAAACCACTAGAGTAGCAGCTGCCATTACCATCTTGAGAATCCCTGCCGTAAAGGATCCAGGCTGTGAAGGAGTACATCCTGAAACAGATCGTCTTAATTTTATCCCAGTGCTGAGGAAAAGGAGCAATAATCTTATACTTATTGGCATGGAAGAAATTACTAATGCACCTCAAGGTTCTGGGGTTATACAGAATGTGGTATTCTTTGTCTCTGTAGACAGAAATCATGTTTCCTAAAACATTTCATAAGATAATCTAAGAGATGAGCCGTCTCTACTTCCCTGTGATACTTCATATGAAAAGATAAATCACTTTTGAGATGTCCCAGAAGCTGGCTTCAAACAGGATGCAGGGCTTTAAAGTTTGGAGAAAATAAAAGAGTGTTAGAAAGTAGAATCCCTGGTCCTTAAACAAATGGAAAACATTCAGTATTTTCCATCGGGATTAGAGGTGAAAGGATTGCAGAGATTTCTGCAGATTCCAGTCTCTAGGTACATAGTTAATGGTTATTCCAAATGTAGTAATGAATGTAGTGAAACTGATATGCCTGCTATTAATGTCTGGAGCATGTTTCATTATTTACAGACATATAGGATGGTATCCTGAATTCTAGCATGCAATAGCACAGGAGATAATTACCCATTTGTTAGAGGAGCAGTTCAAAGGTCATAACTGACATTACTAGAGTCATTAGACAACCTGAACCCACAAGGCTATGTTCACAAAGGTCACAGGTGATATCAAGACATAGATATTTAAAGCAATCCTGTGAGTTTAAGAGGGAGCAAAGGGAACAGGGGCATTCCAAGTACTCAGAACACACAAACCCATGGAGCCACTGAAATATCCAGATTCCTCTTAGTCTAGAAAAGATGCCCAAAGCTTACCATAAGTACCTGAGAAATGAGAACGAAGGATCACCTGAACATGAAGAATAACATCCTTCCAAGATCTAGAGTTCTGGAATCAGCTCAGACCGATGCAGAACGGAGCAGCCTGCCTGATAAACAGGTTGGAGAAGAATCAGGAGAAGCAGCTGCAAAGCAAACTGACAAACTGCTGCTCACAAGGCCCCACAGAGGCAAATGACACCGTGAACTCTGAGATGGGGATCCCTGCTACACAGTAGCCCCAACCTACGGTACTGTATGTAGAAAATACTGAGGAGTCGTAACTCAAAAACTTTCCTCATTTCATAGCGGCACATAATACTTCATTAATCCCCTTCTCCCATCCACCTCATCATCATCCCCTGGTCCAGAGACATTCCAAACTCTTTTAGATGCCCTGAGGTTGCTCATTGGGGGCCACAGATTCCCTGAAGACATCCACCGAGATCACAGCCCTCTGCTACCCACTCTCCTAGGAAGTGTCCCAGGATTCCTCTCAATGCCCTCCCTAGCTGCAACAGGGTAGTTATATGACTTTCTAACCCAGGACTCTTTTTCAGGATGTGTTTTGATGATTCAGCTTTAATTGTTGGACCCTATCTGGAAAGGTTATGTCAATATAAATTTTCACTGAAGACTATTTTTTTAAAAATCATAGTAATTTATATGGAGTGAAATCACAGAATAGATAATGTCAAAAAATTAAATGGAGAAATCCAGATTATAAAGCTTTGAAGTAAAATACAAACCTGGGAAAAGTTCTACTAATCCAGATGCAGACAAGAAAGGATTATCAACAAAGGAGGAGACAGTGTGCAAGGTGAAGGTACTAAGTCTGGGATATGTTACAGGTGTTGACCCAGCAGGGATTCCCAGTGTGTGTGAGGTGATGTGGAGAAGGCACACAGATTCAACATGAGCCTCAGGGCCTCAGGCTTTGGGAGTCAGGTAAGAAAATATGATGAAATAGAATGAGAAACAGAGGAAGAAATTTTGGTTGGAGAAACTGGAGCTCAATTCAGCTATGCTGAGAGTTAACTAGGATAACCCATGCACACAGACAGACACACACACCACACACACACACACACACACACACACACACACACACATACACACACTTGACCAAGTCAACTTGGCTAGTGCACAGCTCAAAAATCAAAATCTCCTTTAAACCTTTAGATTTTGAATAGCAGTTCCCAAACTCATCTGTCAGAGCACATACAATATCGCAGAGTGCACAGCAAGGGGAAAAGGAGGCATTTCAAGGACCTAATCTGCATACATTACCTGTGTTCATGGCTGCCTCCTGCACACTAGAAAATCCTATTATGCAAAATGTGTTTTTCAGATCCATGTTTAACATTACTGATGCTTTTTTGAAAAGGATTTACAGCCTTGAAACAAGTTTTTCTACCTAAGAAGGAAGAAATGGTTTTGAAGTTTATTAAGGAAATAGTTTTCCTCTTCACCACTGTGCTTGGCACTCTGGGAAACATTTCTGTTTCTGTGAATTATATGTTCAGTTGGTGGGGAGGCCCTGAGAAGAAACCCATACACCTTATTCTCATCCACTTGGCTTTTACAAACATCATAATCCTCCTTGCAAAAGGACTTCCAAACACAATAGCAGCTTTTGGTTTGAGAAACTTCCTAGATGACATAGGCTGTAAGATCCTCATTTACCTGGAGAGGGTGGCCCGTGGCCTCTCCATCTGCACCAGCAGTCTCCTCACTGTGGTCCAGGCCATCATCATCAGTCCCAGAGCATCTGGGTGGAGGAGGCTCAGACCAAAGTCTTCATGGCACATCCTTCCATTCTTTTCATTCTTTTGGATGCTCAATTCTTTAATAAGTATGAACCTAATCCACTCCATCACAAGTATAAACCTGAATATGTCACAGCTTAAGAATGACTACAACTATTGTTATTTTATGCTAGAAAGTCAGAAAACAAAGTGGATTGTTCTCCCTCTCATGGTCCTGAGAGATGCTGTGTTTCAGGGTGCCATGGGAGGGGCCAGTGGCTACATGGTATTTCTTCTCCACAAGCACCACCATCATGTCCTCTACCTTCAGAAGGCCAAGCTTCTCTACAGAACTCCCCCTGAGTTGAGAGCTGCTCAGAGTGTCCTCCTTCTGATGCTCTGTTTTCTTTTCTTCTATTGGACTGACTGTGCGTTTTCTCTATTTTTAAGTCTCTCCTCAGGGAACAATTCTATGATAATAATTATTCGGGAATTTCTGGTCCTTGGTTATGCAATCTTCAGCCCCCTTGTGCTGATTCACAGGGATGGACTTCCGGCTGAGTGTTGGCATGCTCAGTGGAAGAAATTGAGAAAATGTCCCTCTCATTTATCTGTTTAATAATCATAAAAGAAATCTCTGTTCTCTAATATTGTGGGTAAGAAAAATCCAACCAAAGCACTTTAAAGATGTTTTAATCATAGACAATAATCCCAGTGACTCACAGCCTTGACTTAAGAGAGATCTAAGCAAATCACAATGATACAGATATTTTCTCCAGCTAGGCACCCTGGAGAAGTACCTTTAACTGCAGATTATGGAAATGATTTTCTCAGCACTGTGAGTCCAAGAGTGGGATATGTGAAGACAAATTAGGTAAATTTTATAAAAAGAACTTGTCTATCTCTCTTTTAGCCAGGAACTTCTTATCTTAGGTCTATAGCCACAGGTAGATTTGTTCTTTGAGAATTTCATTGGGGGAAAATGTTATACATTATAGAATTGTTGTTTCCTAAACACAATAACCACAAAAAGCCTATTTTGGGCTGCTTGAAAGTAGCCACAGAAAGGATCTTATGGAATTGTGAAGAAATGGTGAAGAATCAAGACACCTTTATCTGGAATGACATATACTGTGAAATTTCAGTCAATAGAATCCATTGACACCAATCCCAGAACTGAAATGCATGAAAACATTTAATCGATGCATGAAAACAGTCTGCAGTAACATAGATTATAGACTGTATAACCAGGGAATGTATGCACAGTAAAGTGCCATTCTATATCCCTCTGTAATTGCTGCATTCATAAAAAATTGAATTCTTTTTTCAATATTTATAAATAAATGTGTTTGCAAGCAGACAGGGCCTGTTGGTAGCTGCCCCTTGTTGCACCCTGACTCTCCACAACACTATTCATCTCTCTGTCATGAAAGAACTGTATAAGGATCTGATTCTACTTTAATATAACTGACAATTTCTGCAATTGGATCCACACAATAAGGTGTTGGGTAGAGAATATGGGTCTAGCTATCAGATATTGGATGAGCCCATTATGAAAAATACTTATTGATAGTTAACTTATTATATTATCTTTGAACATAAAACTCTAGAATTTTTAGAGACAGATTTGTACACTATTTGAAAATAACATTTCTATCACCTATGGTGAGAGCCACTGTAAACACCTGGGTACATCATGGTTCTGCTTTACACTGGTAAATGCATATTTATTTTGTGTTTGGTTGCACCAAAAATGTTAGCAATTTCTGTTATAGTTTTATGCTATAGTTCCTTAAGTAGTTTGGCTTTCTAGTATAAATATTACCTTGCAGTGTGAATGTAAAAATATCTTAGATTTCAAACATTTTCTTCATTTATCATTTGTTCCAACATTTTGAAAGGTTTCCTAGGCAATCATCACTGCAGGATTTGTTTTTATATTTTTATTTTACTGGCAACAAAATCTATGGAGAGAAGAGAGTGAACGCAACTCAAATTCCAGTCTGTCCTTTCTCTCACTGTGTCAATGGTCATGCATCTCCTGTCTACTCTTAATGCTCAGCAACCTTCTCTCCCAGTTCAGATGCAACACACTGTTTTTCACCCCATCCCCAGGATCTTACATCCTTCCCTTTGAGTCAGCTCTCAAAGACTGATTTAGAAAGTGCTTGTTTGAAATCTGGTTCCTTCAGATCAAGGCGTTTTCCCAGGTGTGAGTGTGCATGCCTGCAATGTCAGGACTGAGGGTGTTAAAAAGTGGGGACGGGGAGAGTGAGGATAAAGGAGGAAGAGGAGAAAGAGGTGGAGGCCGAGCTGGGAAGATGACTCTATCAGTAATGTACTGGCTGTGCATTATGAGACCCTGAGTTCTCATAGGACCATGTAATAAAATAAGCCATGCACAGTGGCCTGTGTAACTCTAGGACTGAAAGGTGGAGAAAGACAGATCCTGGCAGCTCACTGTCCAGCCAGTCTATCCATTCTATAAGCTCTGAGACAGATTCAGTCTCAAAAGATAAGATGTAGAGGGCAGATGAGAGAGCTCACCAGGTAAGGGAACTTGCCACTAAGCCTGATGAAACAAGTTCAGTCCTTGGGACCCACATAGTGTAAGGACAGAACTGACTCCCTTAAGTTCCCCTCAGACCTCCAT
Source organism: Peromyscus eremicus (assembly GCF_949786415.1). NCBI lineage: Eukaryota > Metazoa > Chordata > Mammalia > Rodentia > Cricetidae > Peromyscus > Peromyscus eremicus. The sequence continues at coordinate 39,940,545 of NC_081420.1, forward strand.
GTGCATCACACACACACACACACACACACACACACACACACACACACACGTGAATCAAAAAATAATGATAATGCGGAGAGTTATTGTGGAAGATGACACCAGATATCAACCTCCATATTTCCATGTGGAGAGAGAGAGAGAGAGAGAGAGAGAGAGAGAGAGAGAGAGAGAGAGAGAGAGAGAATATGCAAGGCTTCAGCAGTGAGTAAGTTCACACCCAGGCACATCATAAATTGCTAAATACTAAAACAATAAATTAACCTGAGAGAAACAAGACACTTCTTGTGAAGAAACCTGGATTCTCAGATGACACTGGAGTTTTCACAGGGCATAGTGAATGTTATACAGAATTTGCATTCATCACCTTTCTTTATGGAACCTCTACTCAGATTGGTGGGGCACAGTGACATTTTACACCTCTAAAAACTAGTGTAGGGTCTGAAGAGATGTCTCAGAGGTAAAGAGCACTGAATGCTCTTTTATAGGACCCTATTTCAATACCCAGCATCCACAGGGCAGCTCACAACCATCTGTAACTCCATTCCCAGGGGCCCTGATGCTCACTTCAAACTTCCACAGACACTGCATGCATGTAGTACACAAATACTCACGCAAGCAAATACTAATAAACATAAAATAAAAGTAAAATCTAAAAAAAAATTTCTAAATACTAATGTCAGTTTAGACTAGTGTCCTATCAAATCTGAAAGGTATAAGTAAGTTCATTTCTCACCACAAAGTAACCTAGTAACTGAGTGCAGCTCATTTGACCAGAAGGCACATTGACTGACAGCACATATTTGTGGTGGCATCTACAAATGGGAATCTGGCTCCGCCCTCTTTGCAGGAGCTTTGAGACTGAACATTGGCTCACATCTGGGAACTTGCTGATGAACAGTTCTAGTGTTTCAAGTGAGATGAATCCAGATCTGGTGATTTCCCCCTTGTATATAGCATATAGAATTCTGGTGGATTTCAAGGCCACTTGAATTTTACAATTATCAGATACCATGATCAGCCGATCAGCACAAGAGGTTTCTCTGCATTGAACTGTTCTGATCACTGTTATTTCCATGACCATAGCAACCTTCCCTATGGTGAATGGGTCTCATCGCTTGTTCCCTAGCCTCTTGGAATTAGATCATCACAGTTTGACTAGAGATTCCATGTCAACTGGTGAGCCCCAGCACAGAGCTCATTGGAATGCTGGGGCCTGTCCATTCTATTAAATGATTTCTCACAGCAATAGTGCAAGGCTGTGGACCACTAAGACTATACAGTGTAGAAAGTGATGTTCTGACACCTGTATATATACGTGTTCCCACATACACAAGCACATTGTGAATTGTGAAAAATAAACAATCAACATGTTTACAAGTTCATTGTCTCTTTTCACAGTGCTAACTAATGTGTGTGTGTAAACCAGGTCCAGAACCTTTGACTCTGAATCTCTCTCAATCTTTCTCCCCCAGCTTCAAACGTTTACAAACATCTAATGTTGATCTTTGAAGGATTCCACATAGATTATGTGAATTAACTGAAACCAGAGGCCTTATGAAGAAATCTGCTAAACACCAAGTGAACAATGGGTTAGTTAAGGTAAAATACAGAAATATCTAGGAAATTTTCATATGTCACTTGAAAAATTCATAATGACCATTTAAAAAATAAATTTTGTCTAAAAAGAAATACAAGGGGAGGATGATGGAAAGTAATACAAAGGTAAAAAGGGAGTAAGATAAATAACGCTATAGGGAAACTTCATAAGCTTACATTAAAATACATGTTATTTATCTCTCTGTGTGTATATATACATGTATATACACTTAAATATACACATACATCACAAATACACAGTTAAAATAGAGTTACCCCACGCAGAGGATAATAATCCTCCCAGAAGCAATGGACTAACAACCCTAGTGCCTAGCAAAGGAAACTGCTCTTTGAGTTTTGGGTCAAGGGTATCCAAGGACCCCCAGAACAATATAGGCTATAGCCATCATCCTTGGTTACTTCTCAGAACTTGAAGGCAAGACCCTATTGCTGAAGATATCACAAACTTCACATAAAATACTTGGAGGAAATCAACCTGGTAACTGACCTGGAAGCCTCCTTCCTGAGAGCTACCTCTTAATAGTATTATAAGATGATGTACACACCGCTGAGGGAGAAAAGCAAACAGTAGCAGTTCAGCTGTAAAGCCTACAAATCACAATGGGTGACTGGCAAGGTATGTCTAATGGCTCAACAGAGGCACATATATATTGGGTAACCAACAGCATCTTGGGGATCACCAGCAGCATATTGGGGATCACCAGCAGCATATTGGGGATAACCAACAGCATCTTGGGGATCACCAACAGCATCCTGGAGATAACCAACAGCATCTTGGGGACAACCAACAGCATCTTGGGGATAACCAACAGCTGTCTAAATGGATTTAATGGATGCTCAATAGGAGAAAACTCATGCTTGACCCTATCTATAAAGCTAGCTAAGATCCCATGGGTGGAAAGGTCACGGACTGTAGAGGAGAAACCTACTACTGCCATTTTCCTAAATCAATGAAGCTTTAAACTGGTGAAAAAATAAATACCCATAGAAAAGCAGGAAAAATAGACAAAAGAAAATATTTGATGAGTCCATAAAGGCATTGAGGTATATACAGTGACAAAATAATGAATCATTTTATAGTCCAGACTTATTACTTAAAACAGATGTGCTAGTTAAAGCTGGTCACATCCTGCATTACATGACAGATTAAGGTTGGGTAGGCCTTTAACAGTGCACTGGTTCAGTCTTTACTCTCCCCATTTGTCATCTGTCAGAAGAAACAAGGCTCAAAAGGCAGCAACAGATGTACCTGAAGTCATGGGGCTGCCTCGTACCAAGGAGGGAAGCAGCTCTGTTGCCAGAAACCTTCAGGACAGTCTGCTGCACTCATTTAAAAATTGGAAGATAGTAAAGGCCAGAGAGAACAAGGCAACACAAGATTATTGTGTAGGCAACACAATCTCATTCTGAACATACAGAATGCATGCAAAGCGCAGTAACCTAGGGATAGGCTCAGGCATCCTGGAGTCTTTGATTCCTGAGAAACAGTCCCAAGTCTTATATGGCTTCATAGCTGAGAGTCATAGAACACTTTTCTTGACTAAAACATTCCTGAGAAACAGTCCCAAGTCTTATATGGCTTCATAGCTGAGAGTCATAGAACACTTTTCTTGACTAAAACATTCCACCCCACAGTGAAGCTCTTTAAGCAAAAAGGTAAACAATTCAAAAGAGCTTCAGAAAGTCCCTAAATCCAACCAGATCCACTAGGCTCCTCCTTGCCAGAGTAAACAAGGAAAGCTGAGAGTCCTTCTCAGGCTAACTGAGCTAAGCAATGAAAAAGATGAACTACAAAAAAAGACTCAGACCAAGCTGCAAAGAAGACTGAGGCCAGACCAGCTGCCTGGGAGAAGCAGAAACCAGCCTGGCTGCCTGGAAGAGGTTTAGACCAACTGAGTCACTTAGAGAGGACAGTCTCCAACCTGTCCTGCAGCCTGTGGTGTGCTCCAGGTTTCCCTGCATTTGTGAGCTGTTGCTCATGCTGGGTGAGCCTCAGTGATACAGCTGTCTCTGAGTCATCCTGTAAGTAATCCCTCACCCATACTCTTGTAAGTAACACAAGAAAATTCATTGGTTCACCAAGTTAGACTTTATTGGTATCCATTGAAGGCGACCCCTGCACAGCAGGGGTTCCCTTGGGGACCAGATTAGGCACAAACCCTACCCAAACACCTGTTTTCACAGAGAGATCCTTTATCACAGCTGTAATTCTCAGAAAGAGAAAACAGGGGAGGTCTCTGTTAGAATGGGCTAGGATGCAGTGGTATGTTTTGATTGGACATGATAATTAGGTGAACCAAAGGGGCTTTTGCTGGACTTTAATACTTTGATAGCTGGACTTTGGTATTCAGCCTCGGGAGGAGGAAATGGTCAAATAAAGGAATAGACCTCGGTGGCTAGCCTTAGAAATATAATCTAACAGTTTTTAGCAAGGCAGACAGAATCTGGTAGAAAGGCAAGGCCTGCCAGAGCCATGCTTGCCACGCTTGAGCTGGCCAGTCCCTTCATCCACACTTTGGTCTGTTGTGGGATCCCTGTCTGGGGTGAGTAGATATGTATTGCATCTCCCCAGGAAAAGCTTTGTCACACAACAGTGAGACACCAGATTGGCACTCATAGATAACAAAAAACAAACCCCTCAACTAGGCACATCCAGTAAACCCAGCACTTGGGAGGTGGGGGCAGGAAGATTAACAGTTCAAGTTCATCCTCACCTACATACCAAGGTCAAAGCCAGCTCAACAGGTTAGTAGGTCTTACTCTGTTCTTGGAAGCTTGGAGGATCTCTGCTTCTTTCAGGCATCTAGGTTTGTCTGAAAATATTTGTCAGAAGTCCTGTTTATATACAGGTTGGAAGGGGTGGGGGATCAGTTTCAGGGACTTCCTGCAACTACTGAGTTGTTTACTTCCCATGTTTAATGAGCTTCCTTCCCTGTAGAATGAAATGTTTCACCCCACCCACTTAGAACACTTTTTACCTCCCTTTAACATCATGTATCTTAAGGAGCTTTGCTCCAAGAAGGAAAGTCTTAATCTTGGAGAAAACTGATACACAACAGGTGTGCAGACTGAAAACAAAAGAGAAGCCAATACTTGGGATCACACTGGTTTAAAAACATTCACTGTGCAATAGTGCTCATGTTTAGTTTTTTGTAGGAAAAAATGATCATGTAAATTTTAGAAGTGAGGAACACAAAGAGGTATTTTTTTTTTCCGGAAAAGCAAATAGATGAATTAATGTGGGATTTGTGTCTAAAATATCACTATTAGCAGCATGTCAGTGAAAATAAGAAAATGAAAAAGAAGAAAAGCAAAGACAATAATCATGTGCCTGCTAGAAAAGAACCATGTACATGTTCATATTTCATAAATTTCTCATGTAACGTAGAGACAATCCAGGGAGGTGAAGTATGTTAGCTTCACTCATTTGTGTTTCCCAAAATGTATTTCCCTAGTTCTTACCATGAAGTCAAAAGATGATCTGGAGTGACCTCATCTAGCAACTAATCTTCCTTTCTCTTTCTGGACTTGGAATTTTAGGAAACATCCTTTTATTTATGAGACATGTACATATATTTATCATGGGTTCTGAGAAAAAAACTGATAGACCTTATCTTCACTCATCTGGCGATTTCAAATGTAATCATTCTTTATACTTCAGGGGTCAGATACATAGCCACAGACCTTCATTTCAAAAATGTTCTGGGTGATGCAGGTTGTAAAGCCGTGGTTTATCTGGCAAGGATGGCCCGGGGCCTCTCCATCTTCACCACCTGTCTCCTCAGCGTGGTCCAGGCTGTCACCATCAGTCCCAGGACTTCCTTGTGGAGAAAGCTCAAACCACAGACGTCATGGCAAGTTCTTCCCTTTCTCCTCCTCCTTTGGATCTTTAATGTTCTCATAAGCACCAACTTGCTTTATCACATCACAGCAGGCAGCAGTCTGAATATCTCTAGAGCTTGGGTATACAGTAAGTATTGCTGTATGCTGCCATCCGGGTATACAGTTAAATGGCTTTTTCTGTCTCTCATGGCTCTTCGTGATGTCATCTTTCAAAGTCTCATGGGCTGGAGCAGTGGGTACATGGCATTCCACCTGTATAGACATCACAAGCGTGTCCTCTACCTTCACAGCTCCAGGTTTGCAAATAGGGCCAGCCCAGAAGTCAGAGCTACATGGAGTGTTCTCGTTCTTATGACCTGTTTCCCCCTCTATTACTTGGGAGATTTCATTTCCTCCTTCTACATTGGTTCTGTCTTCACACTTGATTCCATAATACTAAATGCTAAATTGTTTCTAGGAGTTGGCTATGCTGCTCTCAGCCCCTTTATCCTGATAATAAAGGATTTCCACTTGGCTAGCTGCTGGCATCCTCACTGAGGAGTCAGGATGTTCTGTAACAACCCCACCAGCTAATAAAGTGGGAGAATCACCAGACGCTGCACATTGTGACTTAAGAAAAGGACAGAGGAAAGATCAAGGAGTAGCCCCAGACTTCTTGCAGTGCATGTGGAGTTAACAAGTCATCCTACAGCTTCTCTCAATTAAGAGAGAGAGAGAGAGAGAGAGAGAGAGAGAGAGAGAGAGAGAGAGAGAGAAGAGGAGAAGAGGAGAAGAGAAGAGAAGAAAAGAAAAACCTGGTGCGGTGGTGCATGCCTTTAAATCCAGCACTTGGGAGGCAGAGGCACATGAATTCATGAAATCATGCAGAGGCTAGCATGATTTTTTATTTACGTAGCAAGTTTCAGGGCAACCAAAAGAAAGACAAGGAAGGGAGGAAAGGGAGGAAAGGGAGGGGAGGGAAGGGAGGGAGGGAATGGAAGGGAACAGAAGGGAAGGAAAGGGAGAAAGAAAAGTTCAAAGGGCAGCATTCAGCCTCATTCAATTCCAAACAGTGAGTCACAAAGATGTCCTCATAGGAAGTAAAGATGGAGCCGGGCAGTGGTGGCGCACGCCTTTAATCCCAGCACTCGGGAGGCAGAGCCAGGCGGATCTCTGTGAGTTCGAGGCCAGCCTGGGCTACCAAGTGAGTTCCAGGAAAAGGCGCAAAGCTACACAGAGAAACCCTGTCTCGAAAAACAAAAACAAAAACAAAAACAAAAACAAACAAACAAAAAAAAAAGGAAGTAAAGATGAACAATTAAAGTACATGGAGTGCCACAGTTCTAAAGAATGGGAAGTTCCTGCTGTATTCACAGACACCAGTCTCCAGGGAGTCAAATCCCAAAAGCAAGGAACATGCGCACTGCACAGCTTACATGAAGAGTAATAAGAATTTCAGGTTTCTAAAGGAGAGAACATGTGTATGTCTATATGAATCGGACCTGAAGAAATGCAAAAATGCAAAGAGGAACCACAAGCAAGAAATGGAATCAGCTAAGATGTTCCACAGCAGAAGAAGGAATAAAGAAGCACAAATACACAATGGAGTTTCATTCAGATGTAAAGAAAAATGAAATTATTATGAGATTTTCAAAGTAGATGGAACTAGAAATTATTGTGGTAAGCAAGATAATCCACATTCAGAAAGACAAATACTGCATATTTTCCCTCTTATATCAATCCTAGATTTAAATTTTTATATTTGTATATCTGAGGGGGAGTCATGAAATTAGAGAGGGGGCCATGGGAAGGAAAAGAGAGGTCTGAAGAGAGGGAGAAAAGAGGACGAGGCTAACTGAGGGAGGAAGAAGCCAGCGAGCAGTGGGCGGGAGGGACAGAGTGAGGAGGAGGAGCAACAGGAAGCGTCCAGGAAGTGTCATAAGGAAGCACACTACTGTGTATACTGTTTTCCAAAATCTGATGTTTTGAATGAATTATGTATTGGAAAAATCATGTTAGTATAGCATCCATGAGCTGGTAGTTTTTATGTCAGCTTGACACAGGCTAGAGCCATTTTGGAAGAGGAACCTCAATTGAGAAAATGCCTCCACCAGATTACCTGTAAGCCAGCCTGTGGTGCATTTCTTGACTGATGATTAACGTGGGAGGGCCTCACTAACTGTGGACAGTGCCACCTCTGAGCTGATGGTCCTGGGTGCCATGAGACAGCAAACAGAGCAAGCCATTAAGAGCAAAGACACATACACTTAACTACAAATAAAAATAAACATTTTGGCTATTGAAGTTTTTCTTTTTGTTTTTGAGACACAGTCTCATGTAATAACCCAAACTGGCCTCTTGCTTTAAGGCAGAGGCTGGCTGTCTTAATTAGGGTTTTATTGCTGTGAAGAGACTTCATGACCACAGCAACTCTCATAAAGGAAAATATTTCACTGGGGCTGGCTTACAGTTCAGGGGTTTAGTCTAATATCATCATGGTGGGAAGGATGGTGGCATGCAGGCAGACACAGTGCTAGAGAAGGAGCTCAGAGTTCAACATCTGGAACTGCAGGCAGCAGTAAGTGAATGTCATACTAGACCTGCTTGAGCATTTGGGATCTCAAAGCCTGCCCCCTCGTGATGCACTTCCTCCAACAAGGCCACGCCTTCTAATAGTGCCACTCCCTATGAGCTAATGGGGGCCATTTTTATTCAAATCAACACAATGGCCTTGAACTCCTGATCTTCCTGTCCCTAATATTCCAACTGCTGGGATTAGAGTTATATGCCACTGTGCCTGGCTCAAATGTATGTTGGTGGCTGTGTTGAAGATCTGAGAGATGTAGGAATGGTGCTGGTCAGTGCTCCTGTTGACAGAAAAAGCAAGTCAAACTGGTAGAAGGTGGGAAGAGCCTCGGTAGGGTCTTTCACGGTGGGCATTTCCCTGCTCTGTTGAGGACATAATAGTAGAGGAGTATGGAAGGGTTTCTGGCTTACTGTGAAGATTTAGGTGCGGTTTTATAGATATGTACTGTTTCTAAGAGTCACTGACTGCATTTAAGGTAAGTGTAGTTTTCTTCCTTATGATCCAACAACCCCAACTACTGGATATACAGCCAAAGGAAATGAAATCAGAATGTTAGAGACACTTGCACTCTATGTTTAGTCACAAGAGCATTCACTATGTACATGGATTCAACCTAAGTGTCTGTCAATAGATCAATACATAAAACTGTCATATATAAACTGAATGAAATATTATTCATCCACAAAAAGAAAGAAATCCTAAGGGTCTAGATGGGAATAGGAAGTGAGGAGTAATAGAAGAAGAGGAAATTGGGAGAGGATCAACCAAACCCAGCAGGTATTAAAATGCCATAATGGAGCCAACTATTCTGAATGCTGAAATAAAAATGCTGAAATAGATAAACAAAGGGACAAAAAATAATCATCACCACAAAAGGAAAGAAATTATAACATGAATAAAAAGCAAAGTATCCAGCCCACAATAATAAATGGTGGAGAGAACTAAAAACAGCTCTTGAATTGCCTAGAAGGGAGAAAGAGGAGGAGGGAGAAGAGAAGTAGAAGAGGAGGAGGAAGACAAGAAGACAAAGATGAAAGAGAAGGAGAAAGAGGACAAGGACAAGGTACTGCTGTCTGGAGGGCCAGCCCAGCAACACAAGGCTCAAAGGAAAATCCACAGCGTGATGGAGTTAAGACTTTTCTATCTGAGGTGTTTTGAGGGAGGAAAACACTCACACACATTCTCTCTTGATGGTTTCTTTATTTTGTTCATGTTCTCATCATGCTGTTCTCTTTCATGTTGAACAACTCTGTTGCTCCTATATTGCTCCATCCTATCATGTCTTTTATAGTTTATATATCCCAACAAACTCTTTCAGGCAATATCAGAGTTCTAATTACCCAAGAATATCTGCAGCCCTCATTTGGGACTACAAAGTCAAATAATAATCTGTAGCCTTGACTAGTCAGAATTTATTTTCACAAATTGAGGTCAGGAATGGGTGCAAGGAACTAATCATTTGCCAACTAGCTATAACTGGGCTGTTTTTATATATACAACCTAGCCAAACAGTACAGCTGTGTGTTGTCATGAAAAAAAAATGGAACCATTTATCTAAAAAACATTAGCAAGGCATCTGGTCTAATCTTAAGCCTTTTGAAGCTTTGTTTCACCTAATGATGTACAAGAAACCTGTGACTTCATATCTCAGCATAAAGATTAAAGGAATTTGAGCCAGCCTAGCTCTGGGACACAAATGTTTTCTAAATATAAATCTAAGCTGTGATCTAAAGCAAATCCTAAGTGTTTCACAGTCCTTGTGGAACTTACTTATAAAACATATTCTAGTATTATTTTTATTCAACAAAACTGTGTCAATAGACAATAAAGCTTAAGAAGAAATCATCTTTCTGACAATCCACAGAATTAAACGCCCAGTAGATGGAGATGTAATCATGAGATAGACACACTATAATACAGGTAGTGGTGACTCCCCACATCATATACATTGTAGTAGCAAGCATTCAGGGACACAACAGAAGCAAAATACATTCTGGAGTCTGTGTTCTCATAAGCTTTGCTTAAATGAGACATGCCCATTAGAGAGTTTTTCTTCTGGTGGGCTGACATTTGAACTTCAATTGCCATCTACTGTTCCTCTGACATGGCTACTGGCTACCGATAAAAAAGGAGGAGAAGGAGGAGGAGGAGGAGGAGGAGGAGGAGGAGGAGGAGGAGAGGGAGGAGAGGGAGAGGGAGAAGCAGCACAGCAGCAGTAGTAATCCTGGCATTTGGAGCAATATGAAGTGTAGCTAGAGTTTTCCTGCCTGGCCCACAGTCAGGACAAATCTCTCTCACCCGCCAGTCCCACAGCCGCTCAGACTCAACCAAGTAAACACAGAGACTTATATTGCTTACAAACTGTATGGCCATACCAGGCTTCTTGCTAACTGTTCTTATATCTTAAATTAATCCATTTCTATAAATCTATACCTTGCCACATGGCTCGTGGCTTACCGGCATCTTCACATGCTGTTTGTCATGGTGGCAGCTGGCAGTGTCTCTCTCTCAGCCTTCCACTTCCCAGAATTATTCTCCTCCTTGTCCCGCCTATACTTCCTCCTGCCTGACTACTGGCCAATCAGTGTTTTATTTACTAACCAATCAGAGCAACACATTTGTCATACAGAACATCCCACAACAATGAAGAACCAGGAAGACAGTGTGTTCAGCGAAATATACCAGACACTGAAAATGCCACATGATTTCAGTTACATAGGGCTTTACATTCTTAGGAAGACAGAACAATGGGACCAAGACTGGGGACTCACAGGTTTTGGGGGATACTGGTTAAAGGATTGGGTCAATGGGTCAGAGGTACAGCGCTTGCCTAGCAGTCATAAGGCTCTGGCCCAAACCCAAGCACAGTGGGGAAAATTAGCCAGTTAGACAAGAGGAATGTACTCAAGAGACCAATTAAGCAACACTGTGACTATGATTGCTACCATTAATAACAATGCACTACATATATTTTTTATGTGTATGGTTTTTTTTACTAGCATGTATATATGTACTCCATGCGCATGTCTACTGCCCACAGAAATCAGAACTGGAGTTACAGATAAGATTGAGAGCTGCCATGTGGTTATTGGAAACTGAATTTCGGTTTTCTGCAAGAGCAATAAATGCTCTTAACCACTAAGCCATTGTTCCAGCCCCCACAATGTACTATATCTTGAACAATTGCTGAGTATATTTTAAGTGTTCCTACCACAGGAAAAAAAAAAGATAAAGTATGTGAGACAATGCATACATTAATGATACAAGTTAGTCATTCCCCAATGTATTCATATTTCAAAACAGCTAGGCTTGGTAATACATACTTGTACTACTTGGAGGCTAAGATAAAAAGGTCACAAGTTTGAGGACAGCCTGAGTTACCTAGCAAGACCTTCTCTCAATAAATATATAAATATAATAAAAAGAAACAAAGAAAATGTAAAACCAACCTATCCTCTTGGTTGGAAGAATATATTCGTAAACCATACATTTTATAAGGTTTAATATCAGAGACTGGAGAGATAGTTCAGTGGCTTTGTAGAGGACCTGAGTTTGACTCCCAGCTCCCACATGGTGCTTCACAAATATCTGTAACTCCAGTTTCAGGTTATCTGATGCCCTCTTCTGTCACCTTCTGCACAGCTTGGCTCTGGAAATCTGAGTGGGGGCATCAATGGAATGAAGAACAGTAAGCATTCTGATTGAGTGGCACCAACTATACAGCAACCAGAAATCTTAGCATATTTTTTATGTACAATGCAGGAGGAGGGGTTAGCTGGACTCTGTAGGAAATAAGAGGTCTCTGTAAATAGTCTCCAGCTATAAACATCCAGAAAGAAGAGCCTGCAGGAGTTGCCAGCGTTTGCACACACTGGCCAATCATTTGTCACACTGTCAACCTTCCTACACAGACCAGAGGACAGCTTTGCCGATTCCAAGTCTGACCCATACAGAGAATGCTTTGCCATAACCATAGATCTGAGGCATTGTGAGGTGTAAGAAGAAAGAAGTCTATTTTAGAACTTATACACATGGAAGATTCTGCAATTGCCGATAAGGAGAAAAATATAAACAAGTTTTTAGTCAAAATGGGAATAGGATGGATTTCCTAAGAAAGCTTATTTAGGAAATATTAGATTACATAGGAATAAGGAAATAAATGGAGGAACTCTAATCTAAGACAACATAGTTAAACTAAGCTACCGACATCTGCTTTTGTAAGGCTGCTGCTGCTTCTCTGGAGAGTGTACAATCTGTCCTTCTCCTTGAGAAGTGACCACCTCCCGTATCCGCTTAGACAGTGTCTTAGTTAGGGTTACTATTGCTGTGATGATCTAAGGCAACTTGTGGAGGAAAGGGTTAATTTCACTCACAGTTCCATATAACAATTTATCATCAAAATCGTGAGGTCAGGAACTCAAGGAGTGGAGAACATGGAGGCAGGAGCTGATGTAGGGGCCGCAGAGGAGTGCTGCTTACTGGCTTGCTCCTCATGGCTTACTCAGCCTGCTGTCTTATAAAATCCAGGACCAGTAGCCCAGGAGTGACCCCACCCCCAACAGGCTGGGCCCTCCCCCATCAATCACTAATTAAGAAAATACCCTACAGCTGGATCTTACGGAGGCGTTTTCTCAATCATCTTTTCAGATGAGTCTATCTTGTGTCAAGCTGACATAAAAATAAAACAAGCGCCGGGCGGTGGTGGCACACGCCTTTAATCCCAGCACTCGGGAGGCAGAGCCAGGCGGATCTTTGTGAGTTCGAGGCCAGCCTGGTCTACAGAGCGAGATCCAGGAAAGGTGCAAAGCAACACAGAGAAACCCTGTCTTGAAAAACCAAAAAATAAAATAAATAAATAAATAAATAAATAAATAAATAAATAAATAAATAAATAATAAAACAAGCTAGAACACGCATAAAGGTGCAGTAAGTGGCACTCACATGTCAGTGGCAACCAACAGCTGTCTAACTGGACTTAATTCTCACTCAACAGGAGGGAAATCATGCCTGGTGCTACATACTTAGCCAGCTTCCCAAGGAATACTGAGGTCATGGACCTCAGAAAAGAATTTACTACCACCACTTTGCCAGACCAGCACCATTCATCCCTCACTACTGTAGAAATCTTATCCGTGCACCCACAGAGAAGTGCAGCTAACACCCCTCATAAAAGAAGCACCTCTTTACAGCACATGGAAACAATCACACACACACACACACACACACACACACACACACACACACACACAAACCCACAATGCAGAGGTCCACAGGTTGTGGGAAGACCAGCCCCAACAGAGACGGCTACATGACAGCTGCATCTGGGAAGATCAGGCAGAAAGCAGCTCAACTAACCACAGCAAAAACTGTGTGGTGCTGGGGATCAGCTGTTGAGATGCTCAGGAAAGTGCTTGCCTTGAGCATCAGGACCGGAGGAGAGCCCCAGAACCCTCCATCTGCTTTGTTTTGTTTCTGTCGAGCATGCCATATGTGCTTGTAATTCCAGTGCTGGGGAGGTAGAGACAAGCCGACCCTGAGGGTCACTGGCAGCCTAGATGACTTGGCAGGTTGCAGGTCCCAGTGAGACCCTGTCTCCCAAAGAAAGGTGGGCTGTTTCTAAGAAGCAACACCAGACCTCTCCTCTGGCCTCCTGTTGCATGCATACTCACACACGTGAGTGCACACAGAAATGGGAGCAAACGGCAGTGGTATACGCCTGTAACCCCAGCCCGAGGCTGGCTGAGGCAGGAGGATCACAAGCTGCAGGTCAGAAAGATCCTGACCATAAATTAACAAATTATTTTAACACCAAACAGTGAAACTCTTTGCCACTACTAAAGGAAAATAAGGAGACCACTGTTCTGCTTACACATATTTTGAAGCAAGTGAAACTTTAAAACATGTGATTAGCTTTGATCAGAATTTTTAAATCAGTGCTTTCAACTGAGAAGTCAAGGATTCAGCTAAGTTAAAGAGAGGGAAGTCAAGAATGCTCTGTGAAGAAAAGTCCTTGTTGAAAGATAGTGAGGTCTAGATTCTTCTTGGTGCAAAAACCAGAATCATACTGGGCATGGGGAGCAAGGTGGTAGGAAGCTGCAGAGCTGAGATGGGGCTGCTTGAACCAAGCAGGTCATGTAACAAACCACAGCATAAAGGCTCTTCAAGAAAGAAGAAAATAACTATTCGTTGTAACTCTTGATTCACAAAAACCAGCGCACAGATGCTGGTGCACCCTTCGGGAAAGAACCCTGACTGGACAGTTATGAACACAGTCAGGCACAGCTGGCACCTGTTCCTCCCGTGGTCAGCGGTGACTGATTTGCCTGGACTCGGTGAGGAATCTTGCTGATTCCTTCCTTTTCAGGTGTGGGGATAGAGGTGATCTGCCCCCAACTTGCCTCATCACAACTCATTCTTCATCTGACCTGCAGATGTAACTGCCTGTTCACCTTTGCTCCGTGCTTTCCTCTGAAATCGCCGTTCTCTTCCTTAGAAAACTTGCTTTCTGAGGCTAGAGAGGTGGTTCAGCGTTACAAGCCTTCTTGCTTTTCCAGAGGACCTGAGTGTAATTCCCACGCCCTTTTTTGGCCTCCTCCGGTACCCACATGCATATATACTCCCACACTGACATACACATACACAAAAATAAAAATAAATCTTGAAAGAAACAAAGAAAAGGAGGGAAGGAGGGAGGGAGAGTGGGAGGGAAGGAGGGAGGGAGAAAAAAAAAACCATACTTTTCGGCCAGGCATGTAGCTCATGCCTGTAATTCCAGCACTGGAAAGCCTAAAACAGGAGGGTTGCCACCAGTTTCAATCCAGCCTAGGCTACACCCTCTCGCAACAAAACAAAAAGCAAAGCAAAACAACAACAAAAGGATTTGCTTTTAACTCATTTTCGAGCGGACATTTATGACAGACTAGTCAGTAATCTCTATCCATGTTTACTTATTTTATGCATTATTCATTTCCTAAAACAAACAAAAACAGGTGAAATAGTAATTTTCACCTCTTTCCGCAATCATCTCGTAGCTCCAGGTGCCACCCGCCCTCTCCCTCCCTCCCTTCTGCCTGTCTCTGGCTCCACGCGCGCGGTGTGGGCGTGTGTTTACGCGTACTTTTCCAAGCACCACGTTCCTTGGAAAATCAAATGCCGACTAGGCGAGCTAGAAATCAGGGTCCCTCTAGTGCCGGTGGCCTGGGAGAAGATCCTACTACACAGAAGACAGCGGATCCTGAGTACCGTCTACTCGGATCCGATCCGGAGACCCCTTCCCTAGGCACTAGCTCCCCAGAGGTCGGAGGCAGACACACGGGGGTGGGAACCCGCACGCGCTTCGGGCACCAGGGGGCGCTGTCGGCCGGTCGGGCCTGGCCCACCTCTGCCATGCCCACCTCTGTCATGCCCACCTCTGTCATGCCCACCTCTGCCGCGCCCACCTCTGCCGCGCCCACCTCTGCCGCGCCCACCTCTGTCATGCCCACCTCTGCCATGCCCACCTCTGCCGCGCCCACCTGTCATGCCCACTTCTGCCATGCCCACCTCTGCCATGCCCACCTCTGCCATGCCCACCTCTGCCATGCCCACCTCTGCCATGCCCACCTCTGCCATGCCCACCTCTGCCGCGCCCACGTCTGTCATGCCCACCTCTGCCGCGCCCACGTCTGTCATGCCCACCTCTGCCGCGCCCACCTCTGCCGCGCCCACCGTCCCCTCCTGCACGGCCTCACGCTCCCACGTCTGCAGACAGGGCCCGCCCAGGAGGCTCCTCCCCGGTGCTTCTGTCCTGGGTACTGCTTTGCTGAACGCTGCGGAAGCACACACATCCCGGCATTATTTTGTTGTTGTTGGGGTTTCTCGCCCCTCTCGTTTTGTTCATTTCTAGTTCTTTTCTCTGGGGACAAGCCTCGTGTCCCCGACTGCCCCAGTGCCCCTCGGTGCGCCACAATGTGGCCAGGAGGTAGAAAACTCTGACCGAGCCACGTGGTGCCGTTGGCATGCTCTGACGAGGTGGCCGAGTGGTTAAGGCGATGGACTGCTAATCCATTGTGCTCTGCACGCGTGGGTTCGAATCCCATCCTCGTCGACCTGGGCCTTTTGTTTATAACAGAAGGTTTATATGTAGTTGTGAATTCAAGCCCAGCTAGAGATGTATATGTAGCTATGAACTTGCTCAGGACGGCGGCTTGGTTCCAGCATATTAAATCTTACTAAACTCTGTTTGGGTTTTAACCGCTGTGGTTGACTTGGCGCTCATTTGTTGCTAGGGTGCCAGCGAAGCGCTTGGCTTGGTCAATTTAATGCAGTTTCTCCTAGCGAGTTCCCTCCTGGCCACTGAAGGAAAAACAAAGAAAGGGTGAGAAGAGAAAGAAGGGGGTAGGGAGAAAAGGGGAGCTGGACGAAGCTGAGGTCTCTCTCCACTCCGTTTTGTTACTTTCATTTCATTATGGCGTTTTCATATATCAGCACTGGACGAAGCTGAGGTCTCTCTCCACTCCGTTTTGTTACTTTCATTTCATTATGGCGTTTTCATATATCAGCACTACTGTGAGCACTAAAAATAAGAGGTCAGAGTGCGCGCGTGTGACACACACACACACGCACACACACGCACACCAGAACCACCAGACTGAAATTATTACTGCTTCCATACTTGGTACGTAATGAAACATAGGCTGTATTTACACGTGTATTTTGGATCTATCTAGTGAGTAGAATGGCTAGAATCTTACAAACGACATTCTCTAAGTATGCTTTCCTTTGCTGTCAACCTGTCTGTCCTTAGAATTACTAACTCCCCAGGGGGATCGGGATCTGTCCCTGGTCTATGGGCAGGCTTCTGGAAACCGGTGCCTGTGGTGTGACACCTTGCACAGTCTTGGTGCAGTGGGAAGGGGCTTGGACCTGCCTAGGCTCAGTGTGCCGGGCTCTGCTGACTCCCCATGGGAGACCTTGTTGTGGGGGATGTGGGGATGTGGGGTGGCTTGGCAAAGAGGTCTGGGGGTGGAAGGATGGAGGAGGGGGATCTGTGGATAGCATGTGGCGTGAGTAGAAAATTTCTTAATAAAGAAAAATGAAAAATAAAAAAATAAAATTACGTAATCAATAGTGGGTAAAATATATATATATAATAATAATAATAATAATTACTAACTCCCCTTCCCCCAGGCTGAGGGAACATCTTGTTAGAAGAATCAAAAAGAATGTAGGAGACAGATAAGGTGGGGGAGGGGCTGCTGTGCCGTGCCCTCTTCTGACTACAGTGATTACCTGTGCAAGATCGAGGCAGCTGAAAATTCCAGCATGGGCGGGAGAGGGACCACAGAGGCTGCAGCCCTGGCTGACTCTGACCGCTAGGGAAGGGACAGTCCCTTTCTTTGGATGGGAGTAGCCACTAGTAGGTTGCCCATCCCCCCACACGACCCCATGACCATGTGTATATAGGGAACACTAATTAGACTAAAAAGGTAAATAAATAAATAAGGACATGAAGATGAAAGGCAGGTGGATGGGGTGTTGTTTCTGAGGAGATTTAGATAGGGTAGTAGGATCAAGATATATTGTATACATTTTTCAAAAAATAAAAATATTGTTTTAAAAAACTACTAACTGCAGAAGTTTTTAAATAATCATAAACTGTTTTAAAAAATACTGAAATTTATGTTAGTATAAAATAGCCACGTAAGCCAGGAGTGGTGGTGCATGCAGGAAGATCTCTGTGAGTTCAGGGCCAGCCTGATCTACAAAGTGAGTTCTGGGACAACCAAGGCTATTATACAGAGAAACCCTGTTTCAAAAAACAAAACAACAACAAAAATCAAACAACAACAACAACAAAAGCCACATAGTTATCTCAGAACTTCTATTTTTTGCATTCACAAAATTCTTGCTTTACAAAATCAGCTTCTTATTTATTTATTTATTAATGTTGTTTGGTTTTGGTTTTTTGTTTTGACAGGGTCTTTCTACAAACCCCCAGCTGTCCTAGAACTCACTGTGGTAGACCAGCCTGGCCTTGAACTCAAAGAGATCTGCCTGCCTCTGCCTCCTGAGTGCTAGGCTTAAAGGCGAGTGCCACAACACCCAGCAGGCTTCTTCTCAAGTTTTGGTTCTAGAACATCACACAAGCCCAACAGTTCACAAAATAACTGCTTAGGCAATCACAGAGCAAGCACCGGTATAACCGCGACAAGACTCTCCTCAGGTCTAGCCACTAACCCAGCTTTCACATGCGTCACCTCTTTACATTTTCTTATCACCAGTTTATCATTCTTACACATTAATGCTTACCGAAGAGGCCTCGGAGTCGGCACAGAACACACACAGACACCGAATTCTCAGCACAAAGATTTATTAACCCAGAGAGGAGACAGGGTGGGGGCGGGGCTGCCTCTGGACAGGGTAAAGACTGCAGCAGGTGTCTCCATAGGAGTGGTTTTTAAGGAGAAAAAGGGGAAGTCTGTGTTCGGATGAGTTTAAGTCGTGATTGGACATGTTAGCCAGATAATGAATTTTGATTGCTGGACCTTGGTGTTTTGATAGTTGGACCTTGGAGTTTTAGTCAAGCATAAAGAACTGGCCAAATAAGGGAGAAGATCTTGGTGGAGAATCATATGTGTTTTTTTCTGCCTTTTTGTTACTATCCAGTAAGGTTCATTATTATTGCTGTATATATGTTAATACTAACATTTCTGCCTAATTATGTCATGGCATGATTACAACTTATTTATTCCTTGTATTTATGTTACTAATATTTGCACATCAAGTTAGAATGTCATTGTTTAAAATATTTATTATCTTCGGATTTCTGAGAACCAGAATGTTAGGAAAGAGTGGCCTAGCTGGTCCCCCTAGACCCTCCCTCCCCCCAGCTGGTGTCTGAGCTTCCTTCACACAGCTACAGTTGATGCACCAGAAGTATCAGCTGACTTAAGGTCGAAGTACAGGACTGGCTTTGGTGTAATCACCCACCTGGTTGTTGACAGGATGTTAGACATTCTAGACAGCTGTGGCCAGACAGTGGCTAGCCCCATTGATGGTCATTTGAGTTCTGTGTAGGTTGCTTACAATGTACTGCCTTGTTTCAAAAGAGCAAGCCTTAAGACCCAGAGAGAGTGACAAAAGTCACCATCACCATAACCTAAATTAGGAAGTCACAGGCCATTATGTCCAGTGTATTTTTCTTGGAAGTGTTTAAGTCTGTCTAATCCCCACTCATGAGGTGAGGTTACACAAAGGGCTAGTAAGGGGCTGCAATCCAGAGGAGCCGGCTGAGAAACAGTCTTCCACACTTGAAAAGCCCCATTTTTCTTAAGAGTTACAAGGTGTTTTATTGTTTTGACTTTAGTAACATATGAGCTAGGGGAAAAAGGACCTACCACCTTTTCTGACTACCTAGAATTGTTTTTGTATTTTGTACTTAACACAGAATCTCATGTAGACAAAGCTAGCCTCAAACATTAGTGTCAAATTTGACATTGATCTTCTGGTTTTCCTGCTTCTATCTCCCAAGTGCTGGAATTACTGATATGTGCCACCTTAGTTGGTATCTGTGTTGCCGGGGACAAACCCAGATGTATCTCTACAACTGAGATACATCTCCAGGCCCTTGGGATGTTTGTGAAGAGATTTGTAACAAAAAATTAATATAGACCTTTTCAATTTTACATAATAGAAATATTTTCCAGTTTGCCATTTGTTTTCTAGCCTCATTTCTAATGTGTTAAACACTTCAAATGCACGAATATTAATATCGCTATATTGTTTGTATGTTCTGAATGAAATACCGAAGGACAAATAGAAAGGATCACCTTAAGATAACTAAGATTGTCACCGTCACATGCATCATCATCATCATTATCATCACCTCCCTCAATACTGGCAACTTGCCATGACAAAGGAGTTTAGGACCAAAAAGAATGGCTGATTTCAACATCTGACACTGTTATCCCTATTTTGGTGCCTCAGAAGGGCAGCCGGGTCAACAAGTGAGGCTAACTTAGTGAAACCAGAAAATGTGTCCCCATCTAGTCCAAATTCTAGGACACAAAAATAATGCGTCCAAGTGTCTGAGATGGCGTCTTGTAAATCAACCTGCAGAAGGCACTAAATATTGAATTGAATTCAGACAGTTATTCCCTATGTGGCGTTGGGCAATTAATTCATTGCCATCTCTATCCCTATCCTTCGTGATTCCTCTTTTGTACATACAGACTATTGGAGATCCTAGTGTAAAGGACCTTTTCAGAATCAAATACGCTGCTATGCCTCCAGGGATTGAGACCAAGGGTGGATTTCTTTCATGTTTTATCATTAATGTCATTGTTACAGTTTTATTCTTTACATAATCTTATACTCCACACTGTCATTCTTTTACAGCGCAAGGACTGACCCAGCTCTAGTCCACGATGTGCTCACATTTGCCTGTGACCTCCTAAGCGTCCAGTGTGGGTACAGATGGCACTCATCTCTGCTGCATCTGCCCTGAGCTCATCTCTTCACATCCGGCTGCCACTGTGGAAGCAGAAGTGAGAGGGACGGCAAAGTGAGCCGTGGGAATCGTGTACGACCAAGGCCCTCTCCTGGTGTCTTCGAATCTCTAATTCTTGGTGTACGACCTTGCCAAGGCCTGAGCAGCGGAAGCTGCCAGTGGTGGAAACTGAAAATCACTGTCAATTTTCTCCCAGCATCTACGAGCTGGCTCTCTTCAGTCTTCCCAGGATGAATCAACAAATTCTGAAGTTTTCATGTTCAGTTCAACATTGGGCTTAGATTACATGACGGTCACTGCTCAGGAAGGGGATGTGTGAGACAGAGACGCTCGCCTATGAGGTGCTGTGGGAGCCTAGAGAGAAGACAGCAGGCCAGAGCACAGGGCTGAGAATGAATGGGCTTCAAAGGAAGAAACTAAGGAGAGGACAGGCACAAAAGTAGCGACTTCTCTGACAAAGGAAGAGAATCTATTCATTGGGTGAAACTTTCGTCCAGGGAGGGAAGGGCTGACTATCAATAATCTGGAAAAACTGTGTGTGATGAGGAGTAATAAGCTGAAATCCAGGTTGGGAGAGCAGAAGATCTCCCGAAGGACTCCAGCAGAGTCACATGGACCAAGTGAACTCTGGAGTCTCTGTCTTTCACTGTGACAGTCAGGAAGGCTTAAGATGGTAAAAGCTGAGATAGAAAATACAGGGCTCATTCTAGCGGGGAAAGGCTTTGAATGCGGGACATTTCATCCTCCCAGCCTCTGTCTGTCACACATGACACAGCAGGCCGTGGTGAACGAAAGACTGAGTGAAAAAGAAACAAGGACAGAGACAGCCCAGAGACGTGGCGGGTTGCTGACGGTGAGGATGAGGACATGGAAGCAGCAGATGCTGAAATGGAGGAAGGTATGCAGGTCGCCTCTTCCACCACTGGGTGTCGCCACTAAACCATGGGGTATTAGTAAGAGATTAGTTCTCTCCTTTGGAGCTCAGCTTCACCTCTGAAATAAGGATAATGAGACTGGGGTGATAGCTCAGTGAGCCTCAATTTAATCCATGAACACATGTTTTAAAAAAGGAAGGAGGGGGGGTGATGAGAGCAGCTGGGGACAGGCGGACTTGGGGCTCACTGGCCAGCCTAGCCCACTTGGCAAGTTCCAGAACAGTGAGAGACCCTCTCACAAAAAAGATAGGACTGAGTGAGGAACGGAACTCAAGATTGTCCTCTGGACGCGCGCGCGCGCGCGCACGCGCACACACACACACACACACACACACACACACACACACACACACACGTATACATGCACTTATACATAGGTACACCTGCATGAATACACATGCATACACACATAGAATAAACTAAAAATAGTAAATACATGGAGACAATGATTTGTGTTTGTGAAAAAATTAAGTTGGGTTAAAGTAAAACAATATAACCGACATTTGATCACTCCTGACACACACTGCTGAAAAGATTGTGGCAATGACTGCTTTGATGTCCTTTAGAGAGAATATCGAAGATGCATATCTCAGCGCATATGGCTGCAGGTGCAGACTTCAAGTAAGGAGAAGTCAGCTGGACAGGGGCCTGCTCTGCATGACAGGGAAGACTCTGGGGAGCTCAAATATGAGATCTAGAGACAGGAAGACAATCAAAAGGAAAGAAAACAAAAAAGATTAGGCCAAAGACAAGCCGAACTGCCCTTTCCTGGTGTTTGGCCCTGGAAGGCCTTCCATACAGTGTAGCAGTCCCAACCCAGAAAGAGAAGAGCTATTTATCCACCCCACCCTGGGTAAGGATGGGGTGGTGTCCACAACGGTGTCCTCCAGTTCTGGGTCAGTCTAAGCACAGGGGTGAAGGAAGCCATGTCAGCCATATGAACAGGTCCTTATAAACTGTTGGGGCCTCCCTCCCACTTCCCATCAGTGGCACTCCTAATCCAGCCTTATAGATGCTCAGTAAGTGCTGTTTAAAAAAAAAAAAAAGCAAACTCCAAGCCCTTCTGTTACTTTGAGAAGCACCATTAAGCTCCCGGGCTTGCCTGGAACTAGCCATCAAATCCAGGCAGGCCGAAAACTTGTGATCTTTCTACCTCACTCCTGTGCCTCTCTGCCAGTGTTTCCCTTCCAGGAAAAACTGAAATCCAGAAAACTACTCAGAGTAAGAAAGCAATGATTGATTTCTTAAAGTTGTGTGTGTGCTGGTTTTTCCTAATCAAAAAGTCATAAATTCTGGGGCCAGATGGACAGCTAAGCAGGTAAGAGCATTTCTGCTCCTGCAGAAGACCACATCCAGTTCCCGATTACACCCACACTGTAATTCCCACAAACAGCCTGGAATTCCATATCTGACATCTCCTTATGGACTCAACAGGCATCTGTATTCACATCCATAAAGCCATATGCACACATAATTAAAATAATAAAAATGCCCAGGCATGGTGTAGCATGCCTTTAATCCCAGAAGATTATAGAGGCAGAGATGAGAATCTCTGTGAGTTCCAGGCCAGCCAGGGCTATACATTAAGACTGTCTATAAACAAACAAATTTAACTGTCTTTTAAAAGTTCTAAATTAGCTGGGTGGTGGTGGTACACACCTTTAATCCCAGCACTCAAGAGGCAGAGGCAGATGGATTTCTGTGAGTTTGAGGTTAGCCTGGTCTACAAGCAAGTTCCCAGACAGCCATAACTGTTACACAGAGAAACCCTGTCTCAAAACACCAAAAAATAAATAAATAAATAAATAAATAAATAAAAGTTCTAAGTCCCAGCCACAGAGAGACACAAGATTTATAATGTGGTAATTACCTTCCTTGGCATATAAAAAGAAAATAAGGTGTAATTGCCAATAACCATTAACGAAAAACATTCAGAAAAATGAATAAATCTGCGTCTTCACAAAATTGAAGCTTATTTTGTTTTTGCCAGGTGGGAAAACTTGACATTGAACTAGAAGCACTCAGAGGAGCCATAGGAATGTTTTCAAATGGAAGAAGCTTTTAGGGGGACCCGTTTTGACAACAGTGAAGCAAAGAATCATTAATTCATTAGCTTATCCGGATATATTGTCTTCCTTAGGGTTATCGTTGCTATGATAAAACACTGTGAGCCAAAGCAAGTTGAGGAGTAAAGGGTTTATTTGGCTTACACTTCCATGTCATAGTCCATCAATGAAGGAAGCCAGGGCAGGAACTCAAACAGGGCACGAACCTGGAGGCAGGAGCTGAAACAGAGACCATGGAGGAACACTGCTTCCTGGCTTGCTTCCTATGGTTTCCTCGGCCTGCATTCTTATAGATCCCAGGTGGCCCCACCCACAAATGGCGTTGGTCCTTCCACATCAATCACTAATTAAGAAAATCCCCAACAGGCTTGCCTACAGCCCCATTTTATGGAAGCATGTTCTCAACTGAGGTTCCCTCCTCTCAGATGACTCTAGCTTGTGTCAAGTTGACATAAAACTAGCCAGCGCAAATATTCAGTGCTAGACATTGCTCTAGAACCTAGGAAACTTAAGTGATCAAAATATGCTCTACCCCCATCTCAAAATACGCCCATCCCCCATTTCAAAATGTGCCCTCCACCACATCCAACTCCCAAGGTATTTAACTTCTAGGGGGGAGAGTGTGAAAGTGCAGCTGGTAAGCAGATGAACGAGAAAAGAACAGCCTGGCAGATCCCAGATCCCAGGACAGAAAACGCAGTATCGTTGGGGTGTGTAGATGACAAGATGTCAAAAAGACCTCACTCCGAAGATGACTTTCTGTTGTCAGGACTCAGAAATCCTTCCATTCAGACTGGAGGTCCCAACAAGAAAGAGAATAACTATCTGTCCACCCACCCCACAGTGATCCTGGGCACTGAAGCCCCTACATGGCTGCCCTTCCTCTCAAAGATGAGAATCAGGCTTGCTTATCTTCAGAGAAGACGTGGCAGCGGTGCTGTGGGGTCCCTTCTCCGTGCAGGTAACCCGTGTACTACTAAACTACTATCATATTTTCGTCACACTAGTCATGAATAGGAAGGGTCCCAAGAAGCTAATGAGAAAGCAACAGGCAGAACAGGTTTAACCTCAGTCATTTGAATCCGTAAAGGAGAGAAAGAATCCCGTTTGTCTTTACCTACTGTACATAGGTACATGTAAAACTAATAAACATGGCTTTTTGCAGAACATCCGAAAGAAACACAGCTGATATCCATTAATGCAGTGAGACATTTTAAAGACCACGGAGGGTGAGGAAAGGGACTGAGCTCCATGCCTGACCTCTGGAGAAGTAGTGGGACACACCCAAGTGAAGATGAAAGATTAGAGCGAGGGAAATGGCCTACCGGAAGTTATCCACCTAGGAGACGGGAGCCCTAAATTCAGGGGTTGACAGGTTCAGGGACCCCATCTTTGGTTGAGTTTTCCTAAGGGGTCACTTGAAGGCATTAGGGTCATCCTGGGGATATGTGGTCTTGAACTGGTAGATAGTATGTCATAGTTTCTTCCTATCTTTTTTAACCAAGCTGGTGCCTAGTCCAGGAGAGTCTGACTAGAGTTTGCTGTAGAAATTGAGAAACCTAAATGACTTAAATCTTCCCTCCCCAAATAGATAAGGGAAATAGGACATTGGAGACTGCTGGGAACAGGACTGACTGGGCTCTTTTATGTATGCTACTAGACCCTAGCTAAAAACCCCAGCTACGTTATCTTAAGTGGCCACAAGATGGAGACAGATCCTCTCAACAGATCTTCAAGAGGGAATAACCCCAGCTCTGCCAGCTCCTCCCTAGGGCCAACAGTTCCTTCCAGGTCTCTCTGCGGAAGTCCAGCTTCAGTGGGTTCAAGTTCCAACAAGTCGGCTGAGGAAGAAAGAGGCAAATGCACGTGTGAGGGTTCAGCTGCTCTCTCTCAACCAGAGAGACTATTTATATAGCAATATAGCATATAGTCATTTAGCAAGCATCAGGGACCTGAACTCCCAACACATACACACGCTTTTTTTTTTAACTTCTTCATTAAATGTTCAGAGTTAAAAACAAATAAACAAAAAACAGAACAGTCTCACCTGAAACAACATCTTGGGACAGTGTCTGTCATATCGGGAAGTTACAAGTTTTCTCAAGGTCTGCAAAGCATAGATCTATTTTTACAGTCCAGGTCTAGGCTGGCTGCTCATGCAGTTGCAATGTGTTAGACAGTCTGAAACTATTTTTACCTTAACCAAGTTATGTGTAGAATCATTTGATGTTTTCTAAAATGCAAGCTTTGCAAGATGCCTTATAATAAGCATTTAACTGTCTGATTATCGCATTTCTCTGTTCCTTAGTTTTACAGTAAGGCCTGCCCTTTTCATGGATCCCAGAACGGAAGCTTCTGGTACCGCATTCTTTTTAACCCACACCATTCTTATTGCCTCTGTATAGGCTCCAGTATTGGGCAATGGTGTGTCCAAATCAGGGAGACGAGCAACTGAGCTTCCCCTCTTGGAGGACCCCATACCCTTCCACCCCTCTTCTATGCTACCCACCCTGGGTAAGGGGGTTTTATAGTGGGAAGTATGTCCTCAGGGTTAGCACACAGAAGCTGTGTTCCAGTGGAGGTGGAGGTGGGGGTGGGGAGGGTGGGGGGAAGGCTGAATCTCAAGCTGAACTTAGAACTGAGTAACGTGTAAGCCCCACACCACCCCCGCCAACCCATGCCACGCTGGTTTTGAAGGCATAAAGAAGTCCCAAAGAACTGCTGAGGGTTGTCACGGAGAGGCCATTGGTGAAGACTGAAAAGGTCAGAAGTCGAAGTTCGGCCCCTTGTGACGGAGCTAGCGTTCCCGCAGAGGTCATGGGGCCACTGGGAAGTTGCAGCTAAGGTTGCACCAGAGGCCCCCGCACCTTGATACCTCAACACTTGAGGTGAATACAAGACAGAAGCAGGTGTGGAGTGGAGCTAGACTGGGTTTACAATACAAGCTGTGTGTGTTCGGGACGGCAGAGCCACAAGTACAGCTTTCAAAGCCGATCAGAACCTAGATCCTGAGTAAACCAGATTTCAGACACTGGGGCTCTACTGCTGGACGTTGAGCAGACGAACCTGACATGAAACTCCGACCTGGCCAACTTCACATGCACTCCCTGAACAACAAACACAAGGACTGAAGCCACCCAACCAAACTCTCGGATGCTGATACTTACTGTCGAATTAAAAAGTGAAAACGGCCAACAGTAGCTACTGTAGGGACATATTCTAAAAATCAGAAACATGTACTTACATAAAACTGCCACTTGGCTTCTTAAGATGAGAATTCAAGCATTACAGCCACTCTATGACAACATGGGTGGCTCTGAAAAGAGCCTTTGGGTTTCGGTGAGGTCCGCCGCTCACTTGGAGCTGGTGTACTTGGTGACGGCCTTGGTGCCCTCGGACACGGCGTGCTTGGCCAGCTCCCCGGGCAGCAGCAGGCGCACGGCCGTCTGGATCTCCCGGGACGTGATGGTCGAGCGCTTGTTGTAATGCGCCAGGCGCGACGCCTCGCTCGCGATGCGCTCGAAGATGTCGTTGACGAACGAGTTCATGATGCCCATGGCCTTGGACGAGATGCCCGTGTCGGGGTGCACCTGCTTCAGCACCTTGTACACGTACACCGAGTAGCTCTCCTTGCGGCTGCGCTTGCGCTTCTTGCCGTCCTTCTTCTGCGCCTTGGTCACCGCCTTCTTGGAGCCCTTCTTCGGGGCGGGAGCGGACTTCGCGGGCTCAGGCATGATGAGACAGGAACAACAGGAACTCAACACTGAGGCTTCTGGGCTTTCCCGTTTTATAAGGGCGTTATTTAAATGAGGCTTGAAAAAGCACACTTCTGATTGAGTGGTATTTCGGTGACGTCAACTGGAGTTTGCCCAATTGAAATACAGATCGACACAAACGCTTCTCATTGGCCTAAACGAAATGAAGAAGTCAGCCAATCGCACGGGTTCTTTTTCGCGCCCAGAGAAGACTATAAGGCCCAAGCTCTTGCGGCTCTCATCCACCCAGTTGGTAACGGCTACCGTGTGCTCACCATGTCTGGACGCGGCAAGCAGGGCGGCAAGGCTCGCGCCAAGGCCAAGACCCGCTCGTCCCGCGCCGGCCTGCAGTTCCCCGTGGGCCGCGTGCACCGGCTCCTCCGCAAGGGCAACTACTCGGAGCGGGTGGGCGCCGGCGCCCCGGTCTACCTGGCGGCCGTGCTGGAGTACCTGACGGCCGAGATCCTGGAGCTGGCTGGCAACGCGGCCCGCGACAACAAGAAGACGCGCATCATCCCGCGCCACCTGCAGCTGGCCATCCGCAACGACGAGGAGCTCAACAAGCTGCTGGGCCGCGTGACCATCGCGCAGGGCGGCGTCCTGCCCAACATCCAGGCGGTGCTGCTGCCCAAGAAGACCGAGAGCCACCACAAGGCCAAGGGGAAATAAGGCATTGAAAACAAACTAGCTAATCCAAAGGCTCTTTTCAGAGCCACCTACATTTTCTAACAAAAAGACGTAGCACTTACCTTTGTCAGTCGAATGGAACAGACAGAACACCAAAGCAAACACCACCCGCCTTTTTAGCACACCAGGCTCAGTGACGTGGTTTCTCACATTTTGAACCTTTTAAAACATCTAGTAGCCTCTTTATTTCGTGGCTTTCGAGTAGTACTGGACAGATCAGGACTGAGTATGAAGCCTGCCGCAGTCGGCCGTCCCTAGTTCCCGGGGCAGTACACGAAGGTTAACATCGTGGGGAATGCCCAAGGGCATCGATTTCGCACAGCACGCCCTGTCCCCTCTCGGAGTCAAGCCGGCAGGCCACGTCCTCCCACTGGCTTGAGTGGTCTACGTCTAGAGACTGGGAAGTCTCGCTACGGTCAGGCCTTGGTTTCCTTACCTGTCGGGGTGAGTGGAGTGCATGGTCATGTCCACGTCCGCAAGAGGAGCCACTTCTCCCCGTAATGGTCTGTGAAGCCGCCCCCACCTCCCATGTGAAATGTACGCCTGGACAAGGAGACTTACTCCAGGCAGTGGGGGCATAAGCCCTTGTAGTCCCCGCCTGTGGGAGGCAGAGGCAGGTGGATCTGAGCTGGAGGCCAGCCTGCGCTCCAGAGTTCCAGGACAGCCAGAAACAGAGACGCCCTGTCTTGCGGGGGATGTGGGGTGGCGGGGAACAGGTTAGATACACCATGAAATCGCCACTCTGGTTTCTTCGAAGCTTCTAGCTGGAATCCCTTCAGCATTTATAATCTGTTGTCGCAAATATAATTTCGTTTCACTTCCCTGTACTTAAATGATTTCAAAACCGATCTGACTTAAGTATTAAAGCATGTGTTGTGCTGCAAACGTTTAACCCTAGCATTCGGGAGGCAGTCAGGCAGATCCGGGAGTTCGAGACTAGCCTGGGCCACGCAACGATGAATCACGTCGGATACACTAAGGAAACTGTGTCAGAATGAGAGCGAAAAACAGTAATGACAGCAGTTTAAATGGTTCCCATACTAAAACGTTTTACAGGATTTTTTGCTGCGTGGCACGGTTAAATAATTTTCTCATTAGTTGATTGTTTGGTTCATTAAAAGGTATTCCAAGTTAAACAGCATCGTCCTATAAAGTGCTAAAAGGGAAAACGTAAACGGGGAGAGGTAACGGGATTTGCTTCCTTCCTTTCCATGTATATCCTATACTGTCAAATTATCTTTCTTGTTTAAGGAAGGTGGGGCAGGAATCACATTAAATGGTGGGACACAGACTTTGCTCTTAAATGGAGTAAAATAGAATTGAAAGCCGCTGAATTCCTGCGCCGCTGAGAGCCCCTCCCCCTTCCGCAGGCACTTCCGCCTGGCGCTTCCTGCTTTCACTCCGGTCCGCACGTTCCCTATAAGACAGAACTGCTTTCCCGGGAAGCCATCAGTTTGCTTTTCGGCGGCTGTTCTCTTCTTTGTCATCATGTCTGGTCGCGGCAAGGGCGGTAAGGGTCTCGGAAAAGGAGGCGCCAAGCGCCACCGCAAGGTCCTGCGCGACAACATCCAGGGCATCACCAAGCCCGCCATCCGCCGCCTGGCCCGGCGTGGCGGCGTCAAGCGCATCTCCGGCCTCATCTACGAGGAGACCCGCGGGGTGCTGAAGGTGTTCCTGGAGAACGTGATCCGCGACGCCGTCACCTACACGGAGCACGCCAAGCGCAAGACCGTCACCGCCATGGACGTGGTCTACGCGCTCAAGCGCCAGGGGCGCACGCTCTACGGCTTCGGCGGCTGAGTTAGCCAGGGGTCTGTGCGCCGTCTTTTACATAAAGGCCCTTTTTAGGGCCACCACACCTTCTACAAAGGAGCTGAACCGGTTTCCAGTGTTACGAGGCTGTTTCCTTGGCCCGTAACCTACCTCCTCTGAAGTTTGGTAAAGATTAACTTTCTCTGTCCTTCCGGGAACTGCAGCACTACAGGAACTGGCGCTGATTGTTTCAGGAACCCCGCGGCCTCCCCACAACCACTGGGCTGCGTTTGGAAGTCCGAGGAGTTTCATAATCGGCATTTAAGTGTGTAAGTGCACACTCAGGTACAGGCCTCGAGAACAGGTTATTTCGTCTGAGGCAGACTTTTCTAAAGTAGCGATCAGAATGACAATGCGTTAAGGCAGACATGATAACCCGGTCTCCTCTTCCTTAACAAGTAATGCATTACTGAAATTTGAGTTCTCCAAGTTGTTGCAAGGTAAAAGAATTAAAGGTGATACCTGTGAAATGTGTGTAATGATTTGTGTTCAATTAAACAGATAGCCTGTGGCATGTGCACAATTTGAAGTGGTAATTACTAGTATACTGTGTTCTTTTATTCAGCTGGTTTAGTTTGGTTGTGGTTTGGGGGGCAGGGGAGGGCGCTGTATTTTGCAGTACTGCTTAGACCAGCAGCATTCCACGTTAAGCAAGCATTCCCTTTTTCCAGGCCGGCCTAAAAGTTAGTCTTGCATCAGCCTCCAGAGTAGCTGGAATTACAAAAAATTCACCAGGCCATGGTGGCACACGCCTTTAATCCCAGCAGGCAGAGGCAGAAGGTCATGAGTTCAAGGTCAACCTGGTTTACAAAGTGAATTATAGGACAACCAGGGCTACACAGAGAGAAACCCTGAACTTGAAAGAAAAGAATGGTTGAGATTATAGGGGCCTGACCTGAATACTGCACCACCTATGTGTCATATTAGTCTCTTAATTGACAACATAAATCATCAAAGAGTTGGTAGTGATAGTCCGAGAATGGAGAAAGGAACAACTAGCAATTACTGAGCCAATTGAAAATCGGTTTTGTGTTGTTAAACCTTTCAGGGTTGTGAGTAGTAACCTACATGAGAAAGACATTTTATTCACTCCTGCTCTTGGAATGTCAAATAACACTAGGCATGTATGGCTTTTTATTGTTTGATTTTGTTTTGTTTGAGAGAGTCTCACTGTGTAGCCCTGGCTGTTCTGGAACTCTTTGTAGACCAGGCTGGTCTCAAACTTACAAAGATCCACCTGCATCTGTCTCCCAAGTACAGGGATTTAAAGGTATGTGTCACTACGCCTGTCATGACTGGCTTCCCCCCCCCACCCCCCACTTAGAGGTTTAATTGAGAAATACCAAGTCGGGTAAACATGCAAATTCAGAATATAAACAAGTGCAATGCCTGGTTGTTCGGAAGTAATCATCAGCCATCAGCTAGAGATGGACCTAAAGACACTCAACAGAACCAATTAAAACTGCACGCTGAACAGAGCCACCCAAGAGATGAGCAGACTGGTCCTCTCAGTCTAGAAAGAGCAGAGCAGGCAAGGCTCACCCAGGTCGAATCCTGGTGCTTTCCGAGGCCAGGTGCCTGAAATACTAGGGGTTAGTGCCCAGAGGACATTAAGCCACTGATGTAGACTGAAGCTTTTAGGAAACACTGGGAAGAAATGGGATCGCTAACAACACAACAGCACACTTCACATGTCCAAAAGTAAACAGAAAGAAACAGTCTCTGCAAGATTTTAATGCTCAGTTTTCACAAACACAAGTTTCTATCCAATTTGATGACTTAAGGTAAAATGTACTAGCCTTTAAAAATGGGCATTATTCAACTATCCTCCGTAGTCTCTTCCAGTGTTTTAAAATTCATCACTGTGAGTTTTTACCTAAGTAATACTCTACCGTATTTACATTTGAATTGCATGTCTTAAGAATAAACGAAATCCATGATATTTTGGTTAACACTGTATTTATAAAGTGAAAAGTTCTATCAAAATACTTCTCACTGGAAAAAATAAACAGAACAGACGATGGGTCTACTCAAAGTGCACACTCACTTTGGTAGACTTCAGTGCAGGACAGCTCATGACAAACACATGTGCCCTTATTCCCCAGAGCCGACCAGCTTCCAAGCTAATGGTGAAATCATTTTTAACTGAGATTTTATCGTGTTGATATCTGGCTCATTCCACATCATCTTCAGCCAAGCTCTGAGCACTTACAATTCTCTGACTAACGGTTGGAAGCTTGGTCAGAAGCATCTGGAACACTGGTGGTGGAGTCGTCTGCGGTCACTCGCAGCAGCTGCTGAGGCTGTCCACACACGGCGATTGCATTTGTCAGGTGGTCCACACCCTTCTCGTAGTCATCTTGTGCTAGTAACTCTTCACCAAGCTGTCCTCTTCAAGGAAGAATTTCTGAACGGCTTCAGCATCTTTTAAGTCAGGTAACTTGGAAAGCCCAGCTCTCTCCCTAGCAAGCTTCTGTTTCTTCGTTCTCGAAGCCTGGTTTTGAAGTTGGGGTCACTCCGCCTTTTGCGGTCAGAGTAGATGCAGTCCCAGATGAAGAGGGCACCGACCGCACACGCCCGCGGCGATGGCACTCCCTGGCCCATCATCTTCGCTCGGCTGGGGCGTGCGCCGGGCCGCGGAGGCCGCCAAGCAGCGGTTAGCTCCGAGCGATCGAGCACGCCGGCCGCTCACAGCCTCCAGTGCCATAAGTGGCTTTTTAAACACCAACAACACGGCATGTAAGTGAATGCTTAATTGTGTTTTGCTTTAGTTGTTTTCCACTTAGAGTTAATCGATGGATTCAGTGATCAGATTAATATTAATTATGCTTAGAACCATTTAGGTATATAATCTAATCTCAATCTTCTTGGATAAGAATTCAAAACAAATCAAACAGGCTTTCACTTTTAACCCCTCAGAGGCAAGCAGATCTCAGTAACTCAAAGGCAAGGCCATCACAAGATACACAGTGAGACCTTGTCTCAAACAATAAAAGTAAGATAATTGAAATACAGATAAAGAAATTTGATGTACTGTAAAAGTATAATATAGATACTCGATCTCAAACACTTAAAAACAAGGTCTACTTAAAGTTTTGCATACTTTATTTTTTATATAGTGGATCATATAGAACATATTAAAATTAATGTCACTTTTTTATCTTGTTAAAAATGTACTTAATAACTAAATGAAAAGTATGTTGTGTCTCTCTTGAGCAGTAAATTTAAAATAGCAAACTGGGTTTATGCTTTTAGATGCAAATATAGGAATAATTCACAGAAAATCCTGGGAGAATGAACAAATTTCATTTTTCTCCTATTATATTCCTAAAGACAGAGTAAAAAGTCACTGTTCAATTACTATCTGAGGTTGAGGCAGGACAGGAAAATGGAAAATTATAGGGATGTGGGAATGGAAAAGAGTTCCTCACTCTGGAGTGAATCCCTTAATCAGAAAAGAATTTCAGTTTAGCAACTTTCACTGAAGACCTTTCTCCCATCCAAGGTATGAAATTTGCAGTTTTCTAGGAAATCTCACCAGAAACTTCATTTACAAATAAAAAAAAAAAGTATGTGTGTGTGTGTGTGTGTGTGTGTCTGTGTCTGTGTGTCTGTGTCTGTGTGTTGGGGGGTGGGGTCCTAACTTTGTGGAACCCTGCAGTCTTCTACTTTCATTTCATTGAGTTGTAAAGCCAACTAATATGAATGAAAGGGAATGAATGAAAGGGAAAAGTGGTGGCCGTGAAAGCTAAGACCTCACTCCACCCAGGTTTTCCATCAAGACAGTGTCTTTTCACAGCTCCAGAGAACCAAATAAACTTTGTAAAATCAAGATGATATATTTTCAAAAACTGCCTCACCAACCTAGAGTGAATAAACAGCGGCATCCCATTAAGAATTCAGAAGCTCGGCCGGGCGGTGGTGGCGCACGCCTTTAATCCCAGCACTCAGGAGGCAGAGCCAGGTGGATCTCTGTGAGTTCAAGGCCAGCCTGGGCTACCAAGTGAGTTCCAGGAGAGGCGCAAAGCTACACAGAGAAACCCTGTCTCGAAAAACCAAAAAAAAAAAAAAAAAGAATTCAGAAGCTAAACGCTTAACCCAATACTAATCAAGTAAATCTGAAGGTGGGATTCATCATCATTCTAAAAAAAAAAGTCCTTTGTATCCGATGCTGGATGAGGTGGCACAGGTTTATAATCCAAAATCTCAAATGGCTGAGGCAGGAGCCCAGAGTTTGTTACACAATGAATCCCAGGTCAGTCAGCGCTACATAGCAAGAGTCTGTCTAAAAAAAAAAAAATCCTGTATAGTGGAAAGCTAGAATGCTTATTGCAGAAACATAAAAGTAATTCTCTTAGGTTTCTCACTCCTTTCCATGAAACTGAAATAGGCCGTTGTCCTGAACTGCTGTTTTGTCCCACCAGCTACTTGAGATCTGCCTAAGGGTTAGAAAGACTTTGCTATCATTAAAAGTGAAGGGGCAGATAAGAGAAATTTGTACTGCTTGGGAAACACCATCACCCCTTACTTGGATAGATCCCTTCTCCAACTACCTCTGCCTTTGCTCTTGTAATTGAAAATAATTTCCTTTATATCCTTCTAGATTGCTTCTGGCATTAAAAAAATATATAGTAATATCTACCTCACAGATCTGTGTAAAGACTAAATGGGTTCATATACAAGCATATATACCTGGCATGTTGATAAGCACTCAGTAAGTGTTAAAAATCATTTGATATGTTTAAAAAATATTAACACAACAGGCAAATCTCTAGTAAAGACTTGGATGAATAGAAAACAAGTTCTGTATGTTGAAATTTTCCAATCTGACCAGAAATCAGTTCATTCTGTATGCTCAGTAGCTGTACCCTCAAACCTTAGGAAACCGAGTGGCAAAAACTGTACACCTATTTCCATAATTAAATCATTTTTGGTTTTGTTTTCTGGACTCAGGGTTTCGCTGTGTAGCCCAGGCTGGCCTTGAACTCAGATTTACCTGCCTGAGCCTCCCCAAAACTGGGATTAAAGGCGTACACCACCAGCGACCCTGGTAAATTGTTTTCCTTTAGAAACTAGCCTCGATTTTATCACGAGACCCTCCCAGGTAGGCCAGCCCGGGCAGAAATTGTAACACCGCACCACGTGACCTTGAAACGCTGATCCTACCTCCACTACCAGAACACTAACATTACAGATGTGTCCCACCCACCAGGCCAGGTTTATGCAGTGATGGGGATTAAGCCCAGGTTTTCCTGCATGTCAAGCACTCTCTACATCTTCAGCCTTGGCCTCTACTTCGAAATAACTAGTCCAGGAAACAATACAGCTTAAAGCTCTTTAGTACTTCCTTTCGCCCAAAGTTCACATTACTTTTAACTGACAGTCTTTATGGCTTCTCAGGACACAAAACTGAGCTGCCCCACTGAGACCGGAGGTTCTTGGCATCACCCTTATCTTATGTACTCATGCACTACACCTGGTACCGGGACCTCCGTGTAGAACAGTTCAAGAGCCTTACTCTAGAACTTATTCATGTTTGCAGCTCTAATACGGACAACTTGGTGGCTCTTAAAAGAGCCTTTGGTGGTAGATGTTGACGCTCGCTTGGAAAGTTTACTTGGCGCTAGTGTACTTGGTGACGGCCTTGGTGCCCTCGGACACGGCGTGCTTGGCCAGCTCCCCGGGCAGCAGCAGGCGCACGGCCGTCTGGATCTCCCGGGACGTGATGGTCGAGCGCTTGTTGTAATGCGCCAGGCGCGACGCCTCGCTCGCGATGCGCTCGAAGATGTCGTTGACGAACGAGTTCATGATGCCCATGGCCTTGGACGAGATGCCCGTGTCGGGGTGCACCTGCTTCAGCACCTTGTACACGTACACCGAGTAGCTCTCCTTGCGGCTGCGCTTGCGCTTCTTGCCGTCCTTCTTCTGCGCCTTGGTCACGGCCTTCTTGGAGCCCTTCTTCGGGGCGGGCGCGGACTTTGCAGGCTCAGGCATGATGGACAACACGAACAAAACGGCAACGGAAAAGCCACAACAAACCAGGTGTGCGTACTCCTTATCTACAGCTTCGTATGCAAATAGAGTGAAGTGCCCTGTGTCTTGTTAGTGGTCACTCAGAAAAAAGGCTAAATCTGTTGTTACCCAATAAGAATTCAAAAAATCCCCAAGCTGCGTTTCTATTGGTTAAAATGAACTCAGTCTCTTAACCAATGACGCGTCTCCTTTTTCGCGCCGTGGCTTGACTATAAAAGCCAAGTGGGTGGCTTGGTTTTGTTCCGTAACCTTCAGTTGTTAAAAGTACCCATCATGTCTGGACGCGGCAAGCAGGGCGGCAAGGCTCGCGCCAAGGCCAAGACCCGGTCTTCCCGCGCCGGCCTGCAGTTCCCCGTGGGCCGCGTGCACCGGCTCCTCCGCAAGGGCAACTACTCGGAGCGGGTGGGCGCCGGCGCCCCGGTCTACCTGGCGGCCGTGCTGGAGTACCTGACGGCCGAGATCCTGGAGCTGGCCGGCAACGCGGCCCGCGACAACAAGAAGACGCGCATCATCCCGCGCCACCTGCAGCTGGCCATCCGCAACGACGAGGAGCTCAACAAGCTGCTGGGCCGCGTGACCATCGCGCAGGGCGGCGTCCTGCCCAACATCCAGGCGGTGCTGCTGCCCAAGAAGACCGAGAGCCACCACAAGGCCAAATGAGCAGCTTTAGATAATCCTCTCCCCCAAAGGCTCTTTTCAGAGCCACATACACAGTCCGGAAAGAAGCTGGTGCATGTAAACCTAGAAACTGACTTGAAAATGGCGGACAGCCTTTTGTTTATCTAACTTAAGGTACAGTAATCGGGGTTTTGAGCTGATTCCCGTTACATGATCTGCTATCCAGTGTCAACATATTTGGGTGGGACCCAAGTATTCGTTTAACGGTTTTTTATTTTCTAGGAGTCCGTTTGGATTTTGAAACGGTTTCCTTGGTTTTTTTCTTGAAACAGTGCTTGATTTTTTTTTTTTTTTTTTAA
Source organism: Peromyscus eremicus (assembly GCF_949786415.1). Lineage (NCBI taxonomy): Eukaryota > Metazoa > Chordata > Mammalia > Rodentia > Cricetidae > Peromyscus > Peromyscus eremicus. The sequence continues at coordinate 39,977,326 of NC_081420.1, forward strand.
ATGAACTCACACTGCTCCACCTGCCTCTGTTCCAGAGTGCTGAGACTAAAGGCTTTTGCAAGTGCATCCTAGGCCAAAGGTACTTGGGACGTCCGCCATCATGCCCAGTTTTTAGAACAGCCTCACACTTGACAGGTCTAGTTAACCTTCAATAAATGGCAGGGTTCTTAAATTTTTCTCTTCTTCTGGAGCAGAACATAATTATGTTCTCCTAAATGTCATCTGTTGAAGGTAGACTTTCAAGTCCCACACTGGTAAACTCGGTCCAGTGTTCACAGTACGTTTTTTGAGGGTAGGCCTGGGTAATGAAACTTAGGAAATTGTCCCCACGGAAATTGTTTCCAGCTGGTGAAACGAAAGTGCGGCATGTCAGGTGGTAGATATCCCAGGAAGAAAATGCAGAACAGATAAGTTTTAAAGAGGTTAATGGCGACTAGTATTTTAGACAGATATACAAAGACGACTTCATTGAAGGTGTTATTTAATCAAAAACAAATTGAAAAAAGATGGTTTATTACATGAAGTGTACCAGGCAGACTACAAGTGATAGAGAGGTTAGCTCTGAAGCATCAAAGCTGCTTCCCAGTAGCTGTATTCACCAGTGTAAGAAATAAATTATGGTCCATTTTCAGTGTCAGAAGCACTTATCAAAATTATGCAGGAGCTAGCTGGCACAGGCTTTATCTCAGAATTCTGAGAGATGGAAAGTTACAGGCAATCTGTTGCATTACTGAGCACAGAGAAGGGAACAGTCTAAGTCCCAAATTATTCATTGCTTAAAGCTCTGTGTCCTAAATCTTTAGGATGGGGAGTTTGGGAAGAGGGCAAGTCCTGAACAGGAGATTCTCCTGATAGAGGCACTTTAAAAACTAGTCTTGGGCTGGAGAGGTGGCTCAGCGGTTAAGAGTAGTGGGCTGCTCTTCCAGAGGGCCTAAATTCAATACCCAGCAAATTACATGGTGGCTCACAACGATCTATAATTTTATCTGATGCCCTCTTCTGGCATGCAGGTGTACATGCAGACAGAGCACTCACATAAAAAAAAAAATAAGTATTTTTTAAAAAGAAAGAAAAAGCTGAATTTTTTTAAAAAATAAAAATAAAGTCCTAGCCAGGTGATTGATATCAGCGGCCTTGCCTTTAATCCCAGCACTCAGGAGGCAAAGGAAGACAGATCTCGAGGCAAAGTCAGGTGGAGTTTGAGGCCAGTCTTGTCTGGAGTGAGTTCCGGGTTAGACAAGGCTACACAGAGAACCAATTTTGCCTTTTCTCTATGCAGAATTGTATATTAAAAACTGCTTCATTTTCATTAGACTCTTGAACTTATTATCTAATTTCCAACAGAGTAGTCATGTTCAATCCCTCCCTTGCTTTCTCTTTTGTGTGTTCTCACTACGTGTGTGTGTGTGTGTGTGTGTGTGTGTGTGTGTGTGTGTGTGAGAGAGAGAGAGAGAGAGAGAGAGAGAGAGAGAGAGAGAGAGAGAAATGAATGATGAAATTTAGATTAGTTCAGATTTTTTAATTCCTCCCAATATTTGCAAATCCTACTGCTCCGAGTAGGAACTCAGGGGTAGTGATTCTTGCTCAGGGCCTGTCTGGAAGTGAGGGGGATAAAGTCCTCAGTCTGACACAATTAATAGTTTACAAAGCTAGGGGAGTGATCACCATAAAGAATACATGTGCTCTGAACAGTTTGCTGAAAAGGTAGAGCTTAAATGTTAGTGTGTTTAATAATAAATATTCTGGATTCAGTAGACTTGACCCGAAAGTCCACAAAATTGTGAGTAGTTGATGTGACCTGGGAGTGTCACTAGTGGGAAAGATTTCAGGGATATCGGGTCTTGTAATAGCAGCCACTTTCATGGAGAGAAGCTGGAAAAGGAGACCCAACAGCAACCCAGGAAACAAAGGAGATTCTGCATATTTCTGGCTTGAGAAAAGAGGACTCTGCATTTAGAGAAGGTCCTTTGAGTTAACAGGTCAGTGAAGGTGTCAGGATATAAGGCAGTGACTTAGTAAGCTACGTCCCACCTTTCTGTGGGGCTGTAACCCGTTAGTTGATCAGCTTTGGAAAGGTACGCTAGACAGGACAAATGGTGTGGCTGATCCTCCACAAGGGATCTGGCATTCAGCGTGCACCATAAGACGGGGCAAAGCCTGTGCTTCGATTAGATGGGGCAGGTATGGAAATACATTCTTAGCTGGGGGGGGGGGCAGCTGTTATCTGACAGGCTTGAGAGGCTAAGAACATGACTGTTGGTGTCACTCGCCCCTGTTCGGGTCCTGTTGATATGTCACCATTTTCTGTTGTTCGTCTAAAGACTTGCCTAGCAAGAATCAATACTGGTGCCTTCTGGGTGTTGAAGACAAGAAAACCCTCTGGTGCTCTTTTTCTTTTCTTTAATATAAAAAGAACCTAAGGTACTTATCTATATGACTCAATATCCTAAAATTTAAAATCTAGACATTATGTTTTTGAAGATAACATTTTTTTAACCTCACAACAGGAAAAGATCCTTTCACATAATGTTATGGGGTAAAAACCCAAAACTGAAAAAAATGTAAGCGAGTTTTACAACTGGGAAGGGGTGGGAGGAGGTATCCTGAGTGCTCGGGGGGGGGGGGGGGGGGGGGGGGGGTGTCAGGCTATACCTTGAGTGCGTCTGTATTGAGCTGGTCTGCGACTTGCCCGGAGAGAAACATGTCTCACACAGCAGCCCTGAGTGCGAATTACAGGGAATTTTTCAAGACAAAAACCAGAAAAACTACATCCTGGTTGGCAGTTGCTGAGGGAAACAAGCAGTTAGCCGGGGCGTTGAGACCCTGAGTTTCTAGACCAGTGCTTTCCCACTGGACTTTTCACATTTAATGTGACGGAACCAAAGATGCCGTCAGCTGAGACAAGATGGAGAACCTTGACCCTGTTACAGTAGCTTCAAAGGTTCAATTGTAAGAGAGAAAAAGTAAATGGATCATCACAGAGCCAAGGATCTGATGTTAAGTAGATAGACTAGTAACAAGCAGGCCATATAACCAGATCTGAAATCTACAATCCCCTCAACTAGAATATGAAACACAACACACCCCCTGTTCGTCACCATGAAGAATGTGTCAGCCTCACAAAGAACACAGACAAACCATAAGAAAAGTTCCTGTGTAAGATGTAAGCAAAAGAGCTGGGAGTGGGGTTCAGTTGGTAGAGTCCTTGCCTCGCATGCATGGGACCCTGAGTCCAGCCCCCAGCACTACAAAAAAGACATGCAACTCAAGCGTCTAACAAACATGTAAACTGACAACCAAAATCCTTTAAATGTATGTATACAGGAAGCTTTTATTGATGAGGTTTATCACTCTATGCATTATTTGTTTGTCACTCTGAGCATAGATTTCAAAGCAGATGTCTGGATTTAAGAGTTGACAGTAATGAACAGTACAAAGTCCTGGAGCAAATGTAAGCTGATTATCATTTCAGTGGTCAAAGCCACCACTGCCTTGTACCATCACCACCACACTGTGCTTATCAATCTTTTCTTTTTCTTCTGGATATTTTTTTAAATTAAAAAAATAAAAATGTGTTTTCTCTCTCAAAAAAATAAAAAATAAATCTCATAGTTATCACAGCAAAATACCCGCCTAGGAGCGTAGAGGGAGCTGAGAGAGGGGAAACCCCCTGTGGCTTCACCGGAGACAGGTGGGAAGTAGGCACCTTCCTACTTCCCACAGCCAAGTGCCCACAGGAGGGGTCTATGAAGCCATTAGCCTTTACGAACGAGCCATGTGTAATGTGTAACAGGGCAACTTTGGTGGTGGGGGCAGGGGAAAAACACATATTCAGGGCAGTGGTGTGCACGCCTTTAATCCCAGCACTGGAGAAGCAGAGGCAAGCAGATCTCTGGGAGTTCAAGGTCAGCCTACTCTACAACTCGAGTTCCAGGACAGCCAGGGCTGTTACACAGAGAAACCCTGTCTCAAAGAAAAAAAAAAGAAAAGAAAAGTTGCTTACGTGGGGAGAGGAACGTCAGGGTGTGTGTTCAAAGAGGATGCCATCTGGCCCGTTGTAGGGCATGCTGACTGGGGCTGGACTGGAAGGAAAGTAACCAGAGGAAAGCCGCTCTCCAGGACTCTGCATTGTGAACTCCTCGGTGGCCTCTGTCTCTCAGGGGCTGCCTTTGGGAGTGCTCTGTGAATGCAGTCGCCCTCAGTCTCTCCAAAAGGAACCGTTCAGGTAGCATCAGGTGTAGCAAGTGCTTATAATGCCAGCACTTGGGAGACTGAGACAGGATGTCTGTTGCAAGTTTGAAGCCAGCCAGGGCTACGAGTGCCAAGCAAATCTGGGCTTTCTAGAGACCCTGTCTCAAAGTGACAGAGAAAGAGGAGGAGGAGAAGGGACAGAGGGAGGGAAGGAGGGAAGGAAAATGATCCCATTCTAATACCATGCTAAGCTGCCTTCCTCTAAGTTTGCCGCCACCTTTCCACACACATCAAATCGACATGGAACCCGCACTGAGGGGTCTTTTGTCTGCTCTGAGGCCCCGTCACCATGTCCAGGTTATAGACCCTGGCAGCATTCTGAAGAAGTTGTCACATTGCACCCCACGACTTTATGCATGTCTCCATATCCTCCATTTAGTTTATAATCTGGAGGACAGGAAATTAGTCTGTTTCAACCTCACGGGGCAAAGGGCCAAACAAGACAGAGAGAGCTTCCAGCAGCAGCAGCAGCCCTTTGAGGAGGCCAGGGTAGCTTTGAAAGACAGGGGGAGGGGCGGGGTGTCTCAGAGCAGAGTACGTGGGAGCTGTCTGCCTGGATCTCTGCCAGTCTTCATCCGGGCGGCTTTCTTCCGCCTGAATAAAGTGGGAAGCGCAGTCACAGTGGCCCACACCTTTAGTCCTAGGACTTGGGCAGACAGACCCCTGAGTTTGAGGTCAGCCTGAGCTACATAAGTTCCAGGCTGGTCAAGGCTACACGTTGAGACTGTATCTCATAAAGGAAAAGGAGAGAATGGGGCACGGTGAGTTTTCTCGGGTACAGTAAGTTGGCAGGCTAGCGCACCCCATGTTTGTTTAATGGGTTTTGCTTTATTTGCTTCTGTCTACCTGGGCTTTTTAAAACTTGCCTCTTAATCTCCTTGTAAAATGCAGGCGCTGGAGTGAAATAAATTTGTGTTGTTTTGTCCATTGTTTTATCTCCAATACCTGGAGAAGTAAAAAGCCCAGTGGAGAAAACGAGGCAATTGCTAAAATGTACCGAAATACCCAAGATTCTCTCTAGGGGGCGCAAGTCACCATGAAATAAAATTTTCAAACATTTCGATTTGAAATCAATTTTAAACCTTACATTTTACTAAAATGTTTCTTAAATGCTGGAATTTCTCTTTTTGTCTGAAGTTTGAAACATACATATGTTTTCTTTGGTGCAAAGTGAAGTAAACGCGGGTATTTCACATAAGCCTTATGTATACCTGTAATTGAGTAGGGGTTCGAAAGAGGCCCTGTGGCTTAGCTGGTCAAAGCACCTGTCTAGTAAACAGGAGATCCTGGGTTCGAATCCCAGCGGGGCCTTCGTCGTGTTTTTGTACTTCCCGTAACGCACCACCTCTAAATATGTTGAAAATGCTTCATGACATTGATGGACGGTCTCACTCTAGAGGGTGCATGCCTCCTGACACACAGTGGGAGGGGGGGAAGGCTTCGCCGATGTTAAAAAGGATGTGCATACACGTTCTTATGTTGCGTAGAGATTTCAAGTTCTGCTGTAGGAATTCACGTGGGCTCTGCTGTGCCAGCCAACGTTTGCAGTCAAATGACGGACTTTGGTTACCAGTACCAAACAAGGAATAAGCCAAGCCATTTGGTTTGGCGTAGGATTCATTTTTACTTTTGAGAACAAGGAAAATAGTTATGCTGAAATTTATACCCTGACCATTCTGTTTTGTTTTAAAAAAAAAAAAAAAAAAAAACCTTAAGAATTTGGGGTTGGCTTTATTATTTGGTATGCCACAGAAAACTTTCTTAACGTCATCATCCTTTCTGGTTCCTGATTCTCCTGACTTAACTTCCCCAGAGCTGGGATAACAGCTTGCCCCACCATCCACACCGAGTTTATTGTCTTCATTCCTATGAAGCCACATCAGATCTTTCCTGTTTGAAATATAAATAAATACAACCATATTGTTTTTCATCTACACCGTTTTGGTTTTGGTGCTTCCTCAGACCCTTGGCCAGTGACTACCTCAAAGCCTCACCAAAAAAACACATATACGCGGTATTCTGGGCTGGCGTTTGGGTCGGGAATCACTACCAGTTTTAAGATGAAGCTATTCTGATGTATCAGGATTTATCATTGTTCGTGAGAGTGTGGCTTTGGCTGAGGCAGCGATTAACTTAAGAAAATGCTTGGTAGCTGGCCCGTACGGGGATCGAACCCGCGACCTTGGCGTTATTAGCACCACGCTCTAACCAACTGAGCTAACCGGCCGCCGCTTGAACAGCTCTCTTTCTTAGGTATACTTAATGATACGTAATCACCGTCCTCGGTCTTTTAGAAGAACGGGTGTTTCGTGTTGCTGTTACTTAAAAGGAAAGACAAGCGGAAACGACAAGCCGCCACCCTTGGTGCCTGCACAAACACAGCTCTGCTTCTCCGAGGGAAACAGACTCTCTCCAACTGCGGGGTCTGACCTGGAAAACCTCCGAGAGTCTGGCTCCTCGGAGCCTGGGGGTCGCGCGCTTCCCAGCCCGTCTCGGGGTCTCCAGGCCCGGCGCTGCACCTCCGCCACTGTCCCCGGGACCTGCGACCCGGCCGGCGGAAATCAGCCTCTAGCTGCAGTACCGCACGACGCCGCCCGGTGGCGCCCGCCACCGTTCGCCCAAACAAAGCATGCCTGTAGCCACGCAAGATCGCCAACAACCCCGGGCACCGGTTACCGACAACGGCGGCGTCTCTGTTTTGACTTTGTCTGCCTTCTGTAGGATGAGCTCGGGAAAGAGCACAACACGGAGACATGCCTCAGATCCACCGCAACTTTGGTGATGCATCGACCCGCACTTTTCAGATAGGTTCTGCGACTTTATTGTCAGCTGGAACTTTTCCGAACTTGTGTAAATATAAACATTTCAATTGTTGCCTTATTCAGAGCAAACAAAGGTAGTTTTATCGAATTAACTCGAGATCCCGAGCGACCGGTCTCAAGGAAGTTTTGTTTACTCACCAGTTTAAAATGAAACTTGTAAACTCTGGTTTTATTTGTTTCGTTAGTTTAGAGTTTTTGTTGTTTGGGGTTTTTGTTTGCTTTGTGTTTTTAGTTTCTTTGTTCTGGTTTGTGTTTTGATTTGTTTTGAAAGTCTCTTGTGTCCTAGGCTGGCCTTGAACTTGCTATGTGGCCTGTCTCCTGAGTGCTGGGATCGCAAACCTGGTTATCACAAATGAAAGACAGCATGCTGCTGACATGGCCGAGACTCTGTGTGTTTTTAAGGAGACGAATACTTTAAAGTAATAGTGATTCGATTAGAGTTCTCCAGAGAAACAGAACAATGGGATGTGCACATACACGGAAAGACATTTGTTTTAAGGAACTGGCTCACGTGCTTGTGGAGATTAGCAAAGATTCTTTGGCCACACTGCAATCAAACTCCTGAACCTTCTCCAGGCCCATTTCTGTACTTCCTTGTAAAATTCACTTCCAATAAAGAAGTCTACAAAGTCAGTTCACTGAGAGAGAGTGCCAGTGTCCTCAAACTGTTACATCAGTATCTGCTGGAGTTCCTTATCTCCCTCTCTCCCCTGCAGAACACTGGCTTTCCTGGTCTCTCACCAGCAAGAAGCATATGAAGTCCGTTTAGTGAGAAATATCTTTACTGTGGTGTTTGTCCACTAACTCCACACTATCCACTAGCCCCTTTAACCTCATACTGCTCCTCACCACATTCCCACTGACGTATGCTATATACAGAGTTGAACACACTCTCCCACACAGCAAGACCCTCTTTCAATGGTCCATGTACATGTCCTGCTCATCATAGTGCCGTGCCTGGGCCCAAAACCTGGCGAGGGAAGTCGGGATGAACACGGCACACACCAGTCAAGTTGCAAGCATCAGGACTCGCTTTATTCTTTCTTCCCCAACTTGTATACCCTTTCAGGAGGAACAAACAAAATTGTTTATCAAGCACCCAGGGTCAAGGAATGGTCAGCATGCCCCAGGAAGCCACAGCTGCCAAACCACGAGACATACCAAACAGCAAAACATCTGCAGAACAGCCTGACCTCAGCGCACTCAGAACAGGGGAGGTGGGGGCAATCTTAGGGGGTCAGAGCCATTCTGATCCCAACATCCTAGTTTTAAAACTGTCATTCAGTGATATTTAAACAAGATTTGGCAAATCCAAATTCTGATGAAGGATGCTGGCAGGCTACAGACTCAACTAACGGTTGCATTTGAGTCCAAAGAAAATTGCTGGAAGGATGCAGTTGCCCAGAATCCAGCCACCCTGATGTTCATCCCTGCCACTGATTTTGTGATGCCCACACACATATTCTTTACTAAAAGTCCACCAATTTAAATGTGCCCCATCCAAAACTCACCCCAGCAGAAACATCTAGAATGATTGTTTACTAAGTATCTGAACAGCACAACCCCGTTAAGATGATACATAAAATTAATAAGCACAGCTGGCACATGGTTTTGTTCTGCAGACAGTTTCTAGGCAAGGTCAAGGACACTTAGGATAGGAATCTTCCAAGACCTCCCATAGTTTCATCACACTAAATGGTTGTCATGAGTCGGGATGATACAGGCTTGTGTACTGACTGGCCACTATTGTGTGTCATCTTGACACAGCTAGGGTCACTAGAGAGAAGGAGCCCCAGTTGAGGAAATGCCTCCTTGAGATCCAGCTGTAAGGCATTTTCTCAATTAGTGATCAGTGGGGGAGGGCCCAGCCCATGGTGGGGGTGGTGCCATCCCTAGGCTGGTGGTCCTGGATTCTATAAGAAAGCAGGCTGAGCAAGCCATGGGATGTAAGCCAGTAAGCAGCACCCATCCATGGCTTCTGCATCAGCTTCTGCTTCCAGGTTCCAGCCCTGCTTGAGTTCCTGTCCTGACTTCCTGCAATGGTGGACTGTGATCTGGAAGTCTAAGCCAAATAAACCCTCTCCTCCCAGCTTCCTCTTTGGTCACGGTGTTCTGTTGCAGCAATGGAAACCCTAAGACGGCATGGTAAGGGCAGAGCTGATTGTGTTTGCCACGACATTTAGGAGGCTGAGGATATGTCTCCCAAGGAGGCTGTTTCCCTAACATGAGGGAGGCTGTGGTTTTGATTCCCCTGAATCATAAAAAGAGGGAACATTGTCTTAATTCCTGTGTGCGATTTGAGGGAAATTATTATGGGAAAAGTAACAGCTAGTTCAAAATAAATGTTTTTACTGCATCATGAGACAAATGTCAGTGTTATTTTTATTAAATGCAGTAGCCAGGTTATTGTTCTGTTGTATTTGTCAGCATTTTTTAAAAATTGTGCATTGTGTATGTTAAGAATAATATAATCTACAAAATTTAATAAAATTAAAATAATTTATTGCCCGGGCATGGTGATCACACCTTGAATCCCAGTAATCAGAAGGCTGAAGCGGGAGGATTCTTTTGTATTTGGGGATAGACGGAACTACTTAGGAAGTTCCATGTCATCCTGAGCTACAGTGTGAAATTTGTCTGAAACACAAAAACGATGATGGTGTGCCAGAGGCCTTGAACCAGACCAGTGACTCATTGCAGTGAACACTTTGTGAGTGGTCTAATTGGACAAAAGCGTATATACTGCATGACACACCACAGCATCCAATGTCACTAGGGTGAACAAAGAGGTGTTGGAATCGGAGGAACAGGTGGGATTTTTGTTTGTTTGGTTGGTTGGTTTGGGTTGGTTTGGTTTTTAATTGATTTTTTCGGGGTGGGGGGATACTGCAGGGGCGAGGGGTAGATATGAGGAACTAGGAGGTGGGAGGGATGGGGTGCTTGATGTGAAATTCCCAAAGAATCAATAAAGAATAATGTTATTAAAAAAGAAAAAGAAGGCTGGGCGGTGGTGGCCCACGCCTTTGATCCCAGCACTCGGGAGGCAGAGCCAGGCGGATCTCTGTGAGTTCGAGGCCAGCCTGGGCTACCAAGTGAGTTCCAGGAAAAGGCGCAAAGCTACACAGAGAAACCCTGTCTCGAAAAACCAAAAAAAAAAAAAAAAAAAAAAAAGAAAAGAAAAGAAAAAGAAAAAAGAAAAGAAAGAAACCTGGGCATGATGGTACACGCCTTTAATCCCAATACTCCAGAGGCAGATGGGTGCCTGGTCTGCACAGTGAGTTCCAGGACATCCAAGGCCACATAGTGAGCCCCTGTTTCAAAACAAACAAACAAACAAAAAACCTTAGAGGAAGACAGAAAAATTGACAGTTTTCTGTATTCTCCTATGTTCAATTAGTTTTACATTAATTACTATGTCATTTTTATACGAGTAGTCCTGTTTGTGTTGAACAATAGCATTTATGTAACTGGACAGCAAAGAGAATAATTTCAAACACCTTTTTTTCTTTCTTTCACGTTAAAAAACTAGTGCCTGTTAATATTCTGTGTTCTGTATTTGGTGCTGTGTGATCACGTTTGTTAGTTTGGGCCTGGTATCCCGTCCCACCATTGCTGCAGGACCTCCTGTCCAGCTCCCACTCACGGACTCGGCCTACAGTGCTCTTCCCTGTGAGGAGCAAAACCCGGGGCCCAGAGAATCCTATGTGGAAGTGTGGCCTTCCGCCTTCGTCCGCCGCCCAGCTGCAGAGGGGGCTGTGCCGAGCCGGCTGGAGAGCATCTCTCGGAGAACTGAGCACTTAGCACAGCGGACCCAACTTTTTGGAGGATCTATTTTCAAATAAGGGGGGGGGGGGGGGGGGGCACAAAACAAAAGCAACTGTTTCCGCCCGGTTTCGAACCGGGGACCTTTCGCGTGTGAGGCGAACGTGATAACCACTACACTACGGAAACAACACGTTAGCCGCTTTCTCTTGTGCCACACCCATGTATAACGGACACGGTTTCCATCCCAGGCTTGGGCATTCACTATGGACACTATCAGAAATGATCACTTTTAAGAGACCGTCGGACGCTCTCCCTCTCTCATATTTATAAATGATAAATAATAACACATAAAACTCTTCCAACTTTTCAAACTTGGAGCGAAAGAGCAAAGCTAAGGACACATTCTGCAAAAGAGAATGTCCAGACTACGAACGCTGTCTACACAGCTTAATTCCCTACGTTCAACGCATCTGGACGCTCATTCTTGGAGACAGAAAATGGCTTAGGGAATCTGAAGTTCGCACTCTGATCCCAGGAGAGCGGCAGAGGCCATCAGCCCTGCGTGCAACTCTAAGTGATATTTCCTTTGCAGGTAATCCACTTGTACCAGTATTCTGGAAAATTCGGAGAAACAAGCGAAACCTTGAAAGAACGGCCCCATCTACAACAGAATGCAGGCACAGAAAGGCATGATTTTTGCCCTCAAGGAAACAAGTGTCTTCTTATGGTGCCTTTGTAAAATCACGATGTCAACGTGTCAGGTTTATGTTGTTTTATCGTCCAAATCAAAGAATGCAAGAACACAGAAAACAATCTGTACAGACCTTGATAAGTGCCCACCCCACCCCAGTTTATCATCATCAGATCATACATTTTTATCTAACCATAGTTCTTAGGTCATTCTTCTAATTGGCCTGTCTTCATTCAGCCTAAAGTGATAGGTTTGTCTGTTTCTTTGGGACCTGCCAGTCCTTAAAACGTTGTTTATTTATTTACTTGCTTACTTATTTTAGTGATGGTATTACAAATGTGTACCCCTAATCCAGTCCATTCAATCTTGGTGGGTTTTTTTTTTAGTTGGTTGGGTTTTGGTTTCTCTGTGTAGCCCTGACTACCCTGGAACTCTCTCTGGAGATCAGGCAGGCCTGGAAATCAGAGACCTCTCTGCCTGCCTTTGCCTCCCAAGTGCTGGGATTAAAGGTGTGCACCACCACCACTGCCTGCTTTAAATCTTGTTTTAATACTAATAGTATTTCTATTGTCCAACTCCCTTTCACAGGCCTGAGTCATGAGTTTAGTGGTAAGTGAGTAAAGACATTTCTTCTCCCCTACAAGGCGTGGATAGGAGTAAGACATGAAAACCAGGGAATTTCAGTAGATAAGGGATGCTTGTCTGGGTTGAAGTTTTGAAGAGATTTAGGAATATTTTATTTGTATTAAAGTAAGGCTGAAAGGTGGGAACTATGACCTTCCTGAACCAAGTTCACTGAAATTATTCTCTAGTTCCAGCTCTGAGTCCAGTGATAGCTGACAGAAGCTGTTCTACCCAGCCTAAGAATGTTAGTGTCGCTTACAGAGGGACAGGGCAATGTCCCGTCTGCGGGAGCTGTCCTTTGAGACTCTCCTGGTACTCCTCAGGATGTGTCACTGACCCTTGAGGGCAAAACCAAAGTGTGACCTTTGAGGAGGTGTGATACATACCAGAAGAATGGTGTGATTTTCTTCATCATTCATTCATTCATTCATTCATTCACTGGAGACAAGGCCTCACATTGCAGCCCAGGCTGGTCTCCAACTTGTGCCAATCCTCTTCCCCTTCCCTCAGCCTCCTGGCTACTGAGATTACAGGTCACCATGCCAGGTTAAATTTGACGATGTGTACTGATGGAAATCTGACAAACGTGAAAGAGAATGAATTTTAAAGGTGTGGGACCAAGGGAAAAGGGTTGTAAATGTTGCATCTGATCAAACTCATTCACTTGTTAGGCAGAGACTCCCAATCTAGTGCTTCAGATCAAGGGGATGGGGATGGTTCTAAGTCAGAACAAATCAACAAAATGAAACTGAAATATCAGCTCTTCCTCGATACACTGCAGAGCAAAATGCTGCATGCTGGGGAGATTAAATGCTAAAATGAGATTTATATAAGATATAGGCCCTCCTTGAGAATGGTCAGCTTCACCAGAGGACCATTCACCATGGCTGTGAGAAACATTCTTGAATACAGCTCTGGTGCCCTCATGCTCTGTGGTGACATCATAGTGAGCCCTACAACCATTGAGACAAGTAGAGATCAGAGTGATAGGACCAGATGTGGGCACTAGGCCACTAAAGGCCAGCTGGACCTTGCTGTGGGCTGACTGCATCTTCCTGGAGATTCGTTCCTTTGAAGCCTGAATTCATTCCAGTGTGACAGCATTGAGAGATGGAAATTTTAGAGGATAATTGAAGTCACATGAGGTCGCAACGCGGGGCTGTAATCCAGTACAACCTGTGTCCTTATGGGACCAAGGAAAAGACATCGGAGATCTCCCTCCCTGTATGCACAGAGGAAAGATCTCACAAGAACATAGAAAGAAAGCAGGAAGAGATGCCTTACCAGAAACTGACCCTAGCAACTCTTTGATCTTAAACTTCTAGGCTCCCAAATTCTAGGAATTCACATTTTTGCTATGTGCCATTGGCCATGTCAGAGGAGCAGCAGGTGGCAATTGACTTCAGGAGATTGGCCCATCAGCATGCAAGGGTGATGGGTGAATCTCCGATAGGCAAGGTCCTGAGGGCTTTGGCTCCAGAATGTCTCTTGCTACTGCTGTGCCTTTACGTGTTTGCTGCTGCCATTTTGCTCTGGTATCTGGCATGGTGTGAATGGGTGTGGGGGGATCCCACTGCCTTTAATGTAGTGTGATTATCTCATGGAAACATCTCGTTCTACTGGACATTTTTATCTGTGGATTATTATAAAGATGATTTCCTCTTAAGCTGTACTGTTTAAACTGTTGCCCCACCCCTGATAAAGCAGAGGCTGCAGAGGATAGAAAATAAGATCAAGGAAGTGTCACACAGCTAGGACCTACAAGTTTCTCTTGAGAAGATGTATAGACTATGGTTTAGGTTAATGATTACGAAAAACAATTGAGTCCCAGGAGTTAGCTCAAGGACTTTCTGATGTTGGGAAATGTGTTCATGGGTTTGGGTGTGCATCATAGCTAAAACAAAGTTTTTTTTTTTGTTTTGTTTTTGTTTTTATTTTCATGTAACTAGAAAACAAAGAACCAGATGGTAAGTTAAGATAATAGGACAGGACTTTAGAATATGAAAAGTGAAGCTAGTAACCTGTTTTTCTGGCAATTATAAAAACTACTGCCTATGTAAATGGTTATGACTGAAAGGCTCCTGATCTGTGAGAAGTCTAAAAGATAACTGTTTAACTGTATGTGGGTTCTTGGTGATAATTCGTTTTTCACTCATAACACATTAAATGTTTAATCATGTAAGGGATGTGGAAAACATGTTGTTTTTTACTTGTATTCATTGTAATCGTTCACTTAAAAAATAGAATGTAACCACATTGTAATTTCCATATGCTTGAAAGATTCTGCTGGGTTATATATGCTATAAGAGAAAAAAATGAAGACATGGAGGAGGAAAATATCAGGAAAGATGTAGAAGGAAGACATCAGGAAGTAGCTAGAAAGAAGGAAGACATCAGTAGAGACAGAAGGGAAACACTACGGCAGAAGAACAGAACAGAAAGGAATAGAGCAGAACAAGCAACAGAAACAAGAATAAAACAGAAGAGAAACTTTTGTCCCTCAGGAAAAAGAGGTCTGTGTATTTTTTCTCATCACCTCTGCATCTCATGCCCAGTCTCTCTGACAGGCAGAAGGCTGCACCCCTGCAAGCCTCCCAACTTGTCACATCCTGCTAGACATCTCAAGCTGATTATACCGAAATAACTGAACAACTCCTCCCAGCAAGAATTCACCTCGAGCTCTCAGAGCTTAATAAAGGAGAGACTCTTTAATAACAATAACATGCAGCCTGTCCTAACTAATGCTCAGGGGGGACTGACCTCGAGTAGAAAGTTGTCACAGTTTATATAGGGTAAGCTTTACCATTTTAATCTTACACATGCTTCTGTCTGCAGACGGATCTTTAGGTTCCCACCTCAAGTTACGCTTTGAGCAAGTAAGCAGGCGAAACAGAATCTGAAACTGTCAGTTCAATCTAAAAAAATCTTCAAAGGCATTGAAGGCCATCTAGTGTCTGCTGTTTGTTAATTAAATATTCTTGTAGAGATTTTTTTTTTCCAGACAGAATTTCTCTGTATACCCCTGGCTGTTCTGGAACTCACTCTGTAGACCAGGCTTTCCTAAAACTCAGAGATCCACTTGCCTCAGCCTCCCAAGTACTGGGATTAAAGGGGTGAGCCACCATGCCCAGCTCTTGGAGTAATAGTTTGTAAAAATACATGTATAATCTAACACTAATGTGCCTCCCATGGTAGTACTCTATACACTTTGATCCCAACTTGGATTTTACATTAAAGGCCTCAAACTTACTACGTAGTAGAGGACTGCCTAAATTTTATGCTCCTCCTGCCTCCACCTCTCAAGAACTAGAATTACAGGTGTGTAACCACAGCCAGCTCTTAAATATGCAGAATACTTCACTATGCTTTTGTGGGGGAGAGTGTTGTCATAAAGTACCGGCTTAAATTATTCTGAATTGTTTAACATTAACAAGATAATTATTTCAGAAGACTCATATTGCTAGTGTTTTTCCCAGTCCTGTAGTTCTAGATAATACAGAAGAGAGTGAGCTTGACTGCGGCAAAGCCTGTGGAGTGTGCAAACGTATCTTGTACACTTTTAGATTCAGGAGGCACATGAATTTTGAGTATGGATAGATCTTGCCCAACTGTTCCCCTAGGGAACAGGGCTTCCCAAATTGTATGGGGAGAGCATGACTGAATAAGATTGTAAGCGTATATACAACTAACTCAAACTTTATTCCCTACAGCATCTATGAAGAAAAAGTCGATAATCTGTGAAAACTGGGAGTGGGGAAGGAGAAGGATGAGACTCTGATATGCTACAATATTAATCTCCTTTTAAACCTATAATTTAGGACCTAAAAGCCTGTAGGGATCGGGTCAAATTGAGTACGGCTGGGGGAAGAGATCTGATTAGGGTTTGAGCAAGTGACTGCCTTCTGAGTATTGCTGAAAGGAAACTGCCCAAAAAACGGGAATGTGTGGCTTTGATAGAATTACAGTGCTCAATGCCCCCAGAGTATGTGTTTTGCCTTCAGAATTTTTTTTTTTTTTAATTATTTGTGTAGTATGTAAGTGAAATTACCAGGAAGTCACAGCTAATGAGCTGTGATGGCCGAGTGGTTAAGGCGTTGGACTCGAAATCCAATGGGTTCTTCCCGCGCAGGTTCAAATCCTGCTCACAGCGTATGAGGGTTTTAGTGTGTAGCTTTTCATCCAATATAGTCGGGGCGACCCAGTTTACCGCTGTGACAAATTCTGAGACGTGGGCTTGAAAGTAGGCTGTTTTCTTGTTGCTTTTAAATTGGAATACAACATTAGAAATGCTAGTGGTTACCGGGAGTGCTGTCCCAGGAGGGAGAAGGAAAGGAATCTTTAGTTCCAGGCCAGCTCTGGTCTACAGAGCGAGTTCCAAGAGCAAAAAAAGAAAAAAAAACAAAGAAAAGAAATGCCAATGGTTATTTTAACAGTTCTCTGGTATTTTTTTTTTTTTTTAAAAAAAGCTTTTGGGAACCTAAATGGACTAGAATTAAGGAACACATTTCATCTGCCAGGCATGTGCAAATGAGTTAAAGGGACGACGCACTAAGAGGCATGGATGCTACACAGCAAGCAACAATGCCCAGAATTCAACGTACAGGCTGACCCCTAGCTGCATCAGGAAACGTTCATCCACCCCTTCTTACAAGTGCATTGTTAAGTGTTTTCGCTCACATTGAATACTTAAATAATATTCAGCCAAACTCTGTTTTATATTTTTAAGATAACTCCTTAGGTAAATCCGAAATGCTGGGATTTAAAGGTCTGTGTCACCATGTCTGGCTCGGCTCAATTTTCAATTGAACTCTGAGCTTCTAAATTGCTGAGTGAATTGAGACTGTAAAATTTAAGATACTTAATTTTGTGATGCACACCTGTAACCCCAGAACTCCAGGAGGCTAAGACAGGAGAATTGCCAGTTTGAGGACAGAATGATACTGCTTCAAAACATCTGAAAGTAAGAGGAGAAGAGGAGGAAGGGGAGGAAAGAGTGGGTTTCACTTTTTCATTCAATCAAACAGGCTGCAGGGGAGGGGTTGTTTAATATCAGGGGAACCAATTGACTAAGTTAATGGAAACCAAGAGGCGCGCAAGAACGGAAAAACGAACCGGAATAACGCAAGTGGTGTCCAGGGCAGGAAATTCCTTTAAAAATGTACAGCATTTTAAGGATTGTAAATTATGCAAATCAAACATTTGTTGAATTTACACTTGACACTAGGTATCATTAATTCAATGCTACAGCTAATAATAAATGGTGAAGTTCTCAAGCCACGACGGGCCAGTGGCGCAATGGATAACGCGTCTGACTACGGATCAGAAGATTCTAGGTTCGACTCCTGGCTGGCTCGTCTAGTATTTTTTAACGAGAAGTTCTTGTTTTTAATTCAAACGAGAAATTCTTGTTCAGTTGTTCGAATCCATAACAGAAACAGATTAAGTCTTGTAATGCCCTGATCTGGCTTTTACTAGATTTTCGTCTTGCCCTACACTACCCGACAATATGATGTTTATAAAAAACAGAAGGGACTGTAGTTCTAAAACATTACCAAATGGGTGAAACAGGAAAGCACCGTGTTGAGAAAAAGAAGCCAGCACAGAAGTCACATACTACATGTTGCTATTGAAATGAAATGTCCAAACCGCCAAATCTAGAGTTAAGACGTATCACACCGGTTGCCAGGGGCTGGAGAATGAAAAAATTTGAATTGAACACTTTAAAAAGTTGAGCTTTATTGCGCATGAATTATATCTTAATTTTTGAAAATCACAGTAGCAGGAGAAAAAACTAAAAATTGACCAATGTTTTATTGGTTCATCACACCACCCCACCACCCCCGCCCTGCCCTGGGCGGGCTCCGTGGCTGGCTAAACTTGTTCGGTCCCTGAGCACCTCGAAGACGTGAGAGAATGGACAGATACTGAATCAAGAAAGCGGTCTGAGAGACTGTTCATATCTGAAAGCGATCCCAGACAAAATTAAGAGCCAGGGGGCGTAGGAAGACTCAGAAGTGCAGCTTTAGGGCAGTGTCTGGGCAGGTGGATCTGCCTTCTAAAGTTTTCCTGGACGTGAGGCTTGGGACATGGAACAGGGAGGGGGTGCTTGTAAAGGACCTCAAGGCGAAACCCTGAAAGAACACAGACTAGTTAAATTTAAATTGAGGTATGCACCATTTTCTCCTCCCGAAAACTTATCCATATGGCATAGTTTGAATTTCAGCCTGTGCTAGAATTAAAAGAATGAAGTTACATGACGCCCAGACTGTGCTTAATCCATGCTCAATTAAGATGGACGACTTGAGAGTGCTTCTGGTTTTCTCCTGTTGGAGAACCGCCGCTGACCCACAGATTCCACAGCGAGGGTACTTTGTGTGTAGTGTCGCTTCGTGTACTCACTCTAGTCTCCCTCAAGACACTTCGGATATTTCATGGTGATTCTCTCATCGCCTCCCCTTGTGTGTCCATTTTCTTCAGGCTAAACTGCCTGTAAATCCAGCAAAATTACCAGACTAACTGACCATGAAGCCGGTCGGTCACACAGTTTTCACTATCCAGCGCAGGGCTGTGTTGAAACCTGGAGCGTGCCCCTCCTGGGTTAAAGAGTGCAGATAACTGAGAGGTGCATAATTTTCACTTCTTGAACCATAGATGAGCTGAGGTCTTCTGGTAATCAAAATAGTCTGAAATCCAAGGAAAAGCATCGAGGCAGAAATGGGACCCGGGCTTTCACCCACACTCATAAAATAAAGATGAGCTCCCCAGGTGAGAGGAGGGGACAGCTTCCCAAGGAGATACAGCTCTATTTTATAATGAATTGCTGAATCTTAGTGAGGAGAAAAAATAAATTATAGAGTTCACAGTATTACCTACTCAGAGAAGTTTTCACGTTCTTGCTGAAAATAGAAGAAAAACCTCTGGCATGGATTAGCACGACTCTCAAAAAACATGACTAATTAGGCCCTCTATGAAAGACAAACAGGTATGGTCTACAGTTAGAAGAGGAGTTTGCAAAGCACGTGTCTGATCAATGAGATGCTTGGAGAATATATGCAGATCTCTCCAAGCTCAGTAATAAGAATACCACCCTTGCTGGGCACGGTGATACTAGCCTGTAATTCCAGCAAATGAGAGCCTAGGAAAGAGGATCTGTAGCTCAAGACCATCCCAGGCCCTGTCTCAAAAAATAAAAATAAAAGTGAGCAAATATTTTAGCACACACAAAAGTATACATACAAAAGACACTTAAATCTTTAGGGAGATGCACACTAGAGCCACTAAGATGCCTGAATATTCAAGATAGCCAAAAAACGGCAGCTGTTGGTAAGGATGTAGAGGGATGCAAACACTCACTCACTGTCCGTGTGTGGCTTTCCGAAACAACTGAGCACTTTCTCCTTAAACTTGTAAAGGTGACAACAGGAGATTAAGAACCCACACAGTTGTGGAGAAGGACAGGAACAGATCCTAAAAACAACAGGAGTCAAATAGTGACTGCTACAGCCACCAGGCCCAGGACAGCACCGTCACACACAGCGATGCTCGCTCCAATTACATCTCTCCCTTCTGAAACCATAACCAGCCCAAGGACATTTGCCGACCCACCCTCACCCCCCGTTTTTCCTTGTTCTTAATTCTCTTTGATAATTGGATGGCCTCCTACTCATTTAAGCAAACTGAAAACTCCGTGTTGATTGACGCTTTCCTAAATGTGCTGGATGAACTCTTCTGTGAAGACTGATCTCCTGGCAGTCTGCTCTGGGGAGGAGTTCCTCTGTCAGCAATCCTACGGGATCACTGAGAAGCTTAACCCTGAGGGAGCTGCCCCAGCACTGAACATGGTTTCCATAATGTCTTCTCCTGAGTAAACTGTCTGGAGGGCCAAGGTTCTTTAGCTTTCAGCTAAAGCAGACTTAGCGTGCCCATCCCCCATCGCCGAAGCCTAAAAGCACATTCCACGTTTATTCAAATACCTGCTTGACACTGCTTGTCTGAGAGGTGACAGAAAACACTCAAAAACTGGAATTTTACATAAAAAAAAAATATTTTCCTCAGGACAGAAGATAAGCTCAAGGTTTTAGTAAGGCTATGCCAGAAGTAGGGCTCAAACCCATAGACTTAATATCTATTGGTAATTAAACCCAACGCCTTAAACACTCGGTCACCTCAATGATAGAAAAACTGCTGTCTATTAAACCATACCAGATGATAATATCCAGCCTGAATGGTTATGATGTTTCATCTACGAAATCTAGAGTTAGATTTAAGAACATGTACAAAAGAAACAAAGCCTTGTAGTGCGCTTAAAAAGTAAAAAAGAAAAACCTCATATCTGGCTAATACAATTTAGTCACTAAATTGTGCCACATGTTACCCTGGTGTTAGAGGCAAACCATCCCTGATTGTGTGACATCGCAGTAACTGAAGATTATGATTTTTAAAATTAAAAAGAGATATACACAGAATGTAAGAAAAGATTCTGTGTCTAGAAAAGTAAGCGGAGTCATGATGAGGTGGAGGTGGAGGGTCGCATACAGGCTCATGAGCCACCTGTCACTACCCAAACCCACTGACTGCTTCCTGTCTGCAATGAAGGGTGAGTACTCTCTAGGCACACTCTGCAAGGACTAAGTCTGAAGAATCCCAGGGTACACCTGTGGAGCTGGACTCCGTGGCAACGCTATTAACAGAGAAGTGTTTCAAAGAAAAGCTGTAACTGCTTTCAAAGGAAGCATCTTTCTGAGTACCAACCATGTTCCGGTCACAAGCCACATGCACATAACCCACCACATCAGCAGGACACTGGCCAACAAAAGCTGGATAAAGAGCTCATTACAGCAAGTCTCAGGCTGGGTATTTGAAGGATTGTGTCAAAAGCCTGTGAAGACTTCTAGGATGAGAGATTAAATAAATCATAAGGTAGAGTTCATAATAAAAGCTATATACTTCAGAAAATATTGAGGGCCACAAAAATAAATGCCTCTCTGTTGTTTTGGTTATCAGAGGAAAGAACTAGGATGTGTGGAGGGGGAGGCAGGGAATTAGTGGTAGAGCTTTTGTCTACCACGCACGAGGCCCAGTGTTTGACCCCCAGTACAATAAACAAAAAGAGTTATGTCACACAGAATAGAAGAGACAAACAGAATTCTCCCTACTTAACATCATTAATGTAGACAATTCAGCTTTTGTGGGGGAATTCCTAGAGCTTGCCAGGTTCACAAAGATGCCTTCTTCAGTGAATAATGAATGTATCAGTCAGCTCATTGGTACATTCATTTCAGGGTTCTGCCTCTGAACTCCCAGGTATTCAGTGCCCACGAGCAAAGAGAAGGCCTGAGAGACTCTGGCCTCTGTGCATTGAGTGAAATCCAAGCCAGTCAGGGCTGGGATCTGAGCTGATCAGGACTGCTGTATAGAGAAGCACAACATCAAAGATGAGTCCCACCCACCTTGATACACAGAAGAGGGATTTACAATAGATTGTTCTTCTATTGTGGTTCTTGCACTATACAGTAGAGTTATTTGTGGATTTTAATTTTTTTTTAAATGCTTATCTAAAGAGTTTAAGTACATATTGGGCTTGAGAGATGCGTCAGTGATTTAAGAGTGCTTGCTGCTCTTGCAAAGGATCCCGGTTTGATTTCCAGCACCCATGTTGGGTGACTCACAAGCACCAATAACTCCAGGTCCAGAGTGTCCAGTGCCCTCTTCTGGCCTCCCGTGGGTACTGCACTCACATATACACATATAACACATACACTCATATAACCAAAAATAAAGTTTTTAGAATTTAAATACCCATACATATCAAAATTAATAATATATATATATATATATATATACATGTGCATGAACAATTTTGGAATTAGAAACTTGAATGTGTGAGTAATAATAGGCATGAAGCTGTAACAGCTCTCATATCTGCTGGTGGGAGCTACACTGATGTAATCACTCAGGAAAGCACTCCAAAACTTTATAATCAAGTTTAGAATACCCATACCCAGTGGTGGTGCCCACCTGCAATCCAAGCAATGAAATAGAAGGATCAAGAGTTCAAGGCCAGCCTTGACTACATGATACCCTGTCTCAAAAAGAAAGTTCCTTCTGTTCAGTTATCTAGAGATTCTTCTTGTAGTTTGGAATGACTTTCACATCCAATATTCAAAGATACAGTGTCACATATTAATATTGATCCTTCAAAGTTTGGATTCAGCCTTAGTGCCATGGCTGGATAGTAAATAGCTAAAGAGTGGGAAATATTATGCAGCCGTGAAAGTAATACAGTACACATAACAGCACATGTAAACCTTAGAAAGTTCAAAAACAACTTCATGTGGTAAGATTTCACCTTATTATCATTCTCTGTGCTCCACATAGATAATTTTACTGCTTTTACAGTCTCATTTTTTGGTCTTTGTGCGTTTATGCTTTTCAACACTTGTGTTCTATGGACTGCAATGTGACGTGCAGACAAAGCCAAGGCTCTGCTCAGTTTGCCATCATTATAATTAGGTTTAGCTCTGCTTTACTGTGTGACTGTTCATCACTGGGGAACAAGTAGGTGACAAAATTGTGTGTGTGTGTGTGTGTGTGTGTGTGTGTGTGTGTATACACACATTTATTATCAGAGCACAGATATTTGTTCATTGATAATTGCTTATACTGAATAAAGTTTTCCTGTCCTGACTTGAAGCTACTCAGACACACCCGAATCATTTATCTTACATCCTCTTGTGAACAATAAATAACTTGGTCTTTCCTGTCCATCCTCAAGAAAGTGTCTCACTGACCAATTTCTGAAAGTGATAGGATGAAAATTCAGCATGGTGTTTTAGCCTAAGGACAGGAAGATAAGAGAAGCTCACTCAAACCGAGAAAGGAGCATTGCAAAACATAAGGAAATTCCTCTAAATAAAATTTCCCAAGAGTTGACCCGAGATTTCTCTGCCCGGAGCTTGCGTGGAAGGAGTTGCAGCTGTAACTCACCTGTTCCGCGGTTAGTCTTCGGGCTTTGCCACTATTGAATTTAAGAATCAAAAGTATGAAGACAGTAGGATCTTTGTTGCTTGGTTGGTTATTTGGGGTTTGTTTGTTTTTTGTTATTGGTTTTTTGAGACAGGGTCTCTCTGTATCCCTGGCTGTCCTGGAACTCACTGTGTAGACAAGGCTGGGCTCCAACTCAGAGATCCATTTACCTCTATCTGCCAAATTCTGGGATTAAAGTTGTGTGCCACCATGGCCAGATAGTAGGATCCATTTTATCTAATTGAGAAAAGTAACAAGTGAGCATAGGGCGTTTCCGTAGTGTAGTGGTTATCACATTCGCCTAACACGCGAAAGGTCCCCGGTTCGAAACCGGGCGGAAACAGTTTTTTTTTTTTTTTTTTTTGCCTTTTCGACAGAATTGCCAACGCAGCCGCATTTTAGCTACTGGCCAGAAGAAGGATAGTCATTCACAGAAATGGAAGCAGAGATGTAACAGTGCAGACTCAAGCCAATTGTTTCCGACTTTCTTCTTCAGTGTCATTTCATTTTAGCTACTGGCCGGAAGAAGGATAGTCATTCACAGAAATGGAAGCAGAGATGTAACAGTGCAGACTCAAGCCAATTGTTTCCGACTTTCTTCTTCAGTGTCATTTCTGCTTTGGTTCTTTTGTTGTTGTTTTGGATTGTTTGGTTTTTTTTTATTTTTTATTTTTTTATTATTATTTTGGTTTTTTATTTTTAGTGATACTGTTTTTGAGACAGTTTCTGTAGCAATACTATATTAACATCACTAATTTTAAAAAGTGTTTTTCCTTTGAAAATAATTAGTGATGGAGAGATGGCTCAGCAGTTAAGAGCATTTGTTGAGAGTTTAATTCTCAGAACCCAGGTCACATAGCTCCTGCACTCACACGCAGACACACACACGATTTTTAAAAATAAATGTTAAAGAAATTTTTTAAAATAAAGAAAATCATGTTATTGTAATGAACAGTTAGGTTTTTATTTATGAGTTCATACCTTTTCACTTAGCTGGTTGGGTGTTTTGCTTGTTTGTTTGGGTTTTTGTTTATTTGGTTTTGGTTTTGTTTTTTTTTAACATAGAGTCTCACCGGGTAACTCTGGCTGGCCTGAAACTTACAGATCTGTGTTTACCTCTCAACTGAGGGAAGTACAGGCACAGGCCAGGATGCCCCACTGTGGGGAATATTTTGTGCAGAGAAAATAATGAAAACAAGATGTGTTAAATACCTTTAGTTAGGGATGATTAAACAGTGACAAATGCCCTTTGTCAAATATGAGAAGTCTAAGTTTTGTTTTATTCAGACATTATCTTTGTCATTTGTTGCCCTTACCTGCAATTCTGTGTGTTCTATGACGTGGTATATCCTCAATGTTATGCAGTAAATGGTAACCTTTAAAGTGTTGGTTCCTTTACATATGTGTTTTACTAGATGTAACAACAGCAACAGAAAAATTTCTGATGTTTAAAAATGCATTCAAGGGCCTGGAGAGATGCTTCAGCAGTTAGGAGTAGTTCCAGAGGCCAACAGGTTGATTCCCAGTACCTATATGAAAGCTTACAAATGCTGTAGCTCCAGTTCCAAAGGAGCTGATACCCTCTTCTGGCCTGGGCAGGCACCTGGCTAGTAGTGCACAGATACACAGGCAAGCAAAACATAAATACATTTCAAATCAAAACAAGAATGTTTTAAAAATAAATACCCAAAGGGCCAGTGAAATGTCAACAGGTAAAGGCACCTGCTGCCAAGCCTGAAGACCTAAATCAAACCCCAGGTCCTGCGTGGGGGAAGGAGAGGGCAGGTTCTGGACAGCTTTTCCTCTGACCTCCACCCATGGGTCCAAACAGGATTTTTAAAACCACGCTCATGGTCAATCTTTTCACAAATGTTTACTGAATGTTTTCCTCTGTCTTCAGAACTGTTCAGTGTCCTGGGGATGGGGCAGGGGCATCATCATGAACAGAAATTATCGTGGAAGTCAGTTGGTAGTGGAAAAGGGAAACAGGACAGAAGAAGAGGAAAGAAAGGGGGTAAGGTGAAAAGTGGGGGAAGGAGGAAGAGGAAGGGGGAAGGGAAAGAAAAGGGAAGGGAAAGGGGTCAATGATAAAATGAGTAGGTGTTCAGGCAGAGAATTAAGAAAAGACACACCATTTCATTGCAGCTTTAGACCTTTATTTGCACTGTGCGCCTGGGTGTGGAATAGCTCCACGGAGATTTTTACAGGACAGAAAAGGTATGTAGACACTACCTCTGGCCTGTGCAGGGGATGGAGCTGCAACCTTAACGTTCTTAGCGCCACATTCTAGCCAACCACATGAGGACTCAACTTTTTAAAAAATTCTATAAGAACAAATAAATATTCATGTTCGTGCTTTTAAAGAAAACGCTTCTTCCCTTGCCAAAAGATTTTCATTTAGATAGTTCTTGACTGCCGCCAGGCAGCACTGCTTTTACGAGTCTTCCTGTGTCTCCTCTCTCCACAGAGCAGGGCTAAGTTTAGAGATAAGAGCGGTTTCACCAAAAAGGAACTTCTCCTATCCTGGAGGAAATGCCTCTTAAACTCGCCTGTTCCAACATCCACCAGAGACGCTTCCCCTTTCCAACCCAGAATCCGGAGACCTTGAGAAGGATCAAAAAGAAGCTGGTTGCAAACGCTTAAGGTATAAAGCGAGTTGTGGGAGGAGAGAACCCAGCGGTTCCTTGGCATCGGGAGGCCACCAGGGCTTGTGTGTCTGCTGCTCCATTTCGCAGTGTTTTTGTTTTTTTTTTAAACTTGATTTTATTTTATTTTGAGACACAGTCTTATACTCTCTGTAGCCCACACTGGCAGTGAACTCGTAGCTATTCTCCTGCCTCGGCCTCCAGAATGAACCACGACACGAGGCTTCACTTCACGATTTTATTATACTTCACTATCTGGCTCCTTTCTCTTTCCTGAAGTGTAAGCCTGTGCGGTCCTGATCATTGTCTCTGGATTCCAGAGTGCCCACACTTTCATGGTAGGTGGCTCAGTCCTTTAATTCAATAAACGAGGGTAAAGCAAAAGATGTGCAGCCTGATTCCTGCGGATTATCTGGTCTTCTGGTCTTCCTGAAGGGGATCACGAAGATCCTCTGGGTGTCTTGTAAACAGGATTTCTGATGTTTTCTTCTTTCCAGAAGATTATTCTGAACAGGAATCAGCTGGCTTTGTCTGGGGTGCAGCGTAGAGGAGCGGGAATATGGAGAGAGCAGGCGCGGGGTGACAGCTCTGAGACCTGCTTCTCAGACTTCCTAGGATGCTTCCCCATCCCGCCTGCTTCCCCATCCCGCCTGCTTCCCCATCCCGCCTGCTTCCTGCCGCGCGAGGACTCTTCCTCTCCGGCTCCAGAAGAGCGCTTCTGCTCCAGGACAGTAGCAGCTTTGGAGTACGGAACTGTCAGAGCCATGTCCTGAGCCCCCACTCTGTGCGCACAGGCTGATGCGCTCCAAAGGACGCGTGCTGCTGCAGAGGAGCGGCGGGAGTCAGCAGTCTCCCGACACCACCAGCTGTTCTGCTTCTAAGACAGACGTCCCGTCCCCACCCCCGCCCCCGCCAGCCTTTTGTTGCTGCTGTCCTTGTTGCTTTGTTTTTGTTTTGTTTGGGTGGCTGTTATTTGGGAAGGAGCGTGGGTGGCGCGCTCGGCCTGAGCACTGAGGATGCCTTACTTTGCTTTGGTTTCGAAGGCTGTTTTCGGTAGAAAGGAAATTCAAGCAAACGATGCAGAACTGAGGTTAGTCATTTTACCCTTAACTGAGTTGAGCCCTTAAGCTTCAAATATCGTTCTCCCTAACTTTGAAAAAAAATTGTAGTCTTCATACACACTTTTCATAACTATTTTTATTCTAAGCTCGAACAATAATTGCTCTTCCTTGAACTATAATTGCTGATATTTTTAAAAGGGTGAAGAATGGTTCTGGCATGCTTGTGGTGTGTGTGTGTGTGTGTGTGTGTGTGTGTGTGTGTGTGTGCATATGTGAGCGGTAGGAAATAAATGATGACACCAGCCGAAGTGGAGGGCTATCAAGAGCAACCAAGGTTCCAGTGAGCAGCAGACAAACCTTTTATCAAAGTACACTGGACCGAAGGTGTGAGAACACCACCAGGAGACCTTTCACTTTTTGCTCTTTACAATCGCACCAAGGAGAAAAGGCATCTTGGACCCGAGTCCTAGACAAAGAAATATATCCAGTAGCATACATAAAGAAAAAACAATAGTAAGACATCGTGCCCTGGAGCGGCAGCGGAGAGGGGTGATTCTCATGACTCTGGTGGGGAATCTTGGTAAGCTAGCACCGTCTACCAAACCCAGTCGGTTCACGGGGGAAAGCGAGAAGAGTGTACAATAGCAGACCAACTTCCCCTACCTGTGCCGTCTCTGCTCCAGTGCCCCAGCAGTGTGCCCTCCGCCTTCTCCCGGGATTGTGTGGGGTCCCAGACCACTGCTCCGCAACGTGAAGAGCACCAGTCAGGAAGAATCCCTTGGTGCAGGCCAGCTAAGGCCCCCCGGGCAGGACAGCAGGATAAACTGTCCCTGGGCTCTCATTTTCGTAATTCATCGCTACAACCTTCAGAAATGTTGAAAACTCTGTCCATCTCCCTCTCTCCTTCCTCATTTCCACTGCTGTTTTTTGTTCTTTGGTTGTTGTTTTAATGTACTCCCTTCAGGAATTTCCTGTTTCCCATCAGGAATTTTAAAACGAAAACACTCCAACTTGGCAGCTTTTTCGTGTGTGGAGAGTCAGCCAGGCTGATTTCTGAAAATATCGTGCCCTGTCCAACCCCCTCCCCAGCTCATTCAGTGCCCGGAGAACCCCTGGCCCAGTAGCCTCTTATCCTGTCCCCACCACCACCTGTTCCTTAGCCTTTGTGGATCAAAAATGCTCCACTTTGTGAAGATGACCGGGTTGAAGTAATCAGGACTCTCCAGATGTCTGGTGTCCACTCACCCTCAACCCCACCTCTAGGATTGTCTCTGGAAGCTGTATGTTGTTCCTGCTTAAAAGAACAAAACAGATCTTTGAAGACTGGCGTGAAAAGAAAGTGGGGACAGACTTGCAGAGTCCGCCACCATGTGGTTCATTCCGATGTCACTGAAGGCCTTTGAGACAGTCTCATTTGCAGCCATTGGAGTCTGAAAAGGGGACCCTACTGTGAGAGAGAGGGACAGTAGTGGTAGGAAGGGGAGGGAGACTCCGGTGGGGTAAGGGTTCCACACTGAGGGCCAGTGGGGAAACTTACATTCTGCTACTGAATGTAACCTGATTCTGAGAGAGCTTCTGGTTCTGATGTCAGTGTTGCAGACAGATTCATAAAGTAATGATCAAATCTTCTTCTTGTGTACATTTCTAAGAATCAGAACTATTTGGGTTGTGTGTAAATATTACCAGGGATCTACCTAGTGTTGACCTCACATGTGGCCCCTTCCCAGCTCCCCTTTCTTTGTCTTGTCCTGGAACTGTGTGATCCAGTACTGGTTCTGACTCCAGCCAACGGGTCCCAGTGAAAAGTTTTTCATGTTGACTCCTCTTTTCCAGACTCTGCTCCCAGCATTTGTGGATTTGTAGTGTATACAGCTCCAGTCTTAGTCCTTGACTCCATTCCATGGAAATAACAAGTATGCTGCACATTCTCCTGATTGTCCTGTAAGTTAGGCTTTCTCTTACATAAATGTATAATATGAACTTATTTTATCTATATAAAAATAAACATTACATCGTCTTGAATTTATTGAGCAGATTATAAATTCTGAAAAATTTGGTACAATCATTGTGAAAAATTAAATACAGGACAAAAACATTTATTTGTTTTACTTTTTAAAGAATTTATTTTATTTATAATTTATTTTGACATATTTTAATTATGTATATATGTGTGTGTGTGCATGTGCATATGAGTTAGGTGCCTGTGGAGGCCAAAGTCATTAGAACACCCTGAATCTCCTTTTAAATGTCTTTAATTTATATATTTGTGTATGTGTATATGTATATAATTAAGAACACTCATACAAAGCTGGGTGTTGTAGTGCACGCCTTTAATCTTGGCACTCGAGAGGCAGAGGGAGGCAGATCTCTATGAGTTCAAGGCTAGCTTGGTCTACAAAGCAAGTTCCAAGACAGCCAGGGCTGTTATACAAAGAAACCCTGTCTCACAAAACCAAAAAAGAGAAAAGGAAGAAGAGGAGCAGGAGAAAGAGGAGAAGGATGATGACTCGTACAGTAGCGTACTTTCATACGCCATTCTCTAATGGTAGTTGTACCTCCACATTCTCCTTCCTCTACCTTGCCCCTAGCCCCCACTTCATTTAGTCCTTTCTGTTCTTTATTTCTAGAACTGCCAGGGCCCGGACCATTCTGTCCCCTCAGTTGTCCACAAGGAACTTGGCCTTGTGACCATGGTTGCCTCAGAGAACCAGCTTTTCTTAAGAACTGTCAGTTCTTCAGTAAATATCTAGTTAGGACATCTCGTGATGAGGTAGCTTAGCAACCGAACAAGGGACCCTGACCACTAACCTCCTCATCCTGCCAACATCCTGCACAGACATCCTGCAGCTGCACAAGCCTGACGTAGTTAGAATAACGATTTCCTGCCTTCCCCCACCCTTCAAGAACTATATAAGCCCTCGTGAAAAAATAAAATTTTGCAGCTCGATCAGAACCCTGTCTTGCTGTCTGTCTTGCTTTGTGTCTCCTGTCCTTTTCATTCCATCCTTCAGGTGGTCGTACACCTGCTGAAGCCCTGCTGGTCGGGCTCGACCCCCACAAGAAGGACCCGGAACATGGAACATAGTCTCCTGGAGGAAAGACCAACCGATTGGTGAGGTAGTTGGATCTTCCTGATTGGCGCCCACTTCAGAGAAGAGATCCGGAGAAAAGTGGCGACAATGCAGGTAAGAAGTGATGAGCCACAGGACAGGCAACTTCGTCACAAGATCTATTCATTTCTGGCCTAAAAGAGGCCCTCGAGACACAGGGAGCTAGGGTAAAGAGAAAGGACTTAAAAGCCTTCTTTGATTACATAATGGACACATGTCCTTGGTTCCCCCAGGAGGGAACTATAGATGAAATAAGATGGTTACGAGTTGGGGACTGTCTAAATGACTATTATAAAGTTTTGGGGCCGGAAAAGGTCCCTGTCACCACCTTCTCCTATTGGAACCTTATTAATGATGGTCCATAGACATTCTTCTGACATACAAGAAGTCATTGACACGGGTGAAAAAGTCCTGAGAGAGGTCTCCCGTCCCCTTCAGCCTGCCTTTCCGACCATGACCTTCGGTCTATGGAGGAGGGGGCTAAGGAGGAGGGGCCCTAAGGAGCCTACCTCTCTCCGGCTTTATCCCTCCCTCAAAAACCTTAACCCTCCTCTAGACCCTGCCGAGGAGGCTTCCCTGGAGGAGGAGGCGGCCTGCTATCACAATCCCGATTGGCCCCCCTCTCAAAACTCCCCTCTAAACCAAAAATCTCTGGGCCCATTTCAACCACCCCAAAAGGCCCCGACGGCCCCTCCTAATATAATGTCCCCTCCCTATGTCTCCCCACCTTCCCGCTTTGGCGGACCCATCCTTCAAACCCGCCGAGGGCATCTTGAACTTTTAAAGGAATTGAGAGATCTAGATAAAGAACTTAAGAATCTTGCCCTCGAGGCAGTTTCTCCCACTCATAATAAAACCCCCAATACTTGTGGTCCTCAAAAACCTGTTAAGCCTAAACCGAAATCACAACCAGTCCTGGCCTTCCCCATTACCTGAGCCAAGCCTCCGGACACTCATCTGAGGCAACCGCCCGGGTTAGCTCTTCTGAGGACCTCGACGTCCTGGAACAGGACGAGGAGGAGGAGGAGGAGGAGGAGAAGGAGGACAGGGACCCACCATCAGAGGACCCCCAGCCAGGACAGACTTACCAAAAACTAAATTTTCGGCTTGTAGAAAAATTAAAGTCCGCCTGTGCTCAATATGGCCCCACGGCTCCTTTCACTTTGGCCCTAGCAGAAAATCAAAGTGAATACTCCTGACACCCAACAATTGGTACTTTCTTGCCCGTGCCGCGCTCTCAGCGGGTGACTTTGTCCTCTGGAAGACAGAATTTGCAGAAAATTGTCGAGAGGTTTCTCTAAAAGACACTGAGCAGTCCTCCTCAAAATCCTGGATGCTTGAAAGCTCCTTGGCAGCCCCCCCTCCCTCCCCTATGACAAAAACGAAGTACAGGCAGGACCCCCACCCCACCCCCATCGCTGGCCTCCTGGCCCCGATTCAAAATGCAGGAGTCTGGGCCTGGAAGCGCCTCCCCCAAAAGGGGTCAGCCACCATTTCCTTCGTAAAAGTTCGCCAGGGACCCGATGAGCCTTTTAGCGATTTTGTCTCTCGCTTAAATGATGCCACTGAGAGACTGCTTGGACCGGGCAAAAAACGAAAGTACCTTCATAAAACATCTGGCTTTTGAAAACGCAAACCCTGCCTGCCAGGACGTTCTCCGCCCTCACAGGAGCAGGGCAGACTTGTCAGAGTATGTCCGGCTCTGCTCAGGCGTGGGTGCTGCCCACGCCATGGGACTGGCCTTCCGTGCAGCCCTGAGAGCCTCACAACAGTCTGGAGCCTGTACCTGTTATTCATGTAAACAACCGGGACATTTTGCTAGGGAATGCCCTCTTAAAAATAACGGCCCTACACCTCCAGTCCAGCATGCCTAAGACACAGTCACTGCGTCGCCCCCACCTTCCACCCCATGCCCCGGATGCAATAGGGGCCGTACTGGGCCAGGGAATGCAGATCTAAAATTAATTCTCCCACCACAGATGCTCGGAAACTTCCCGAGGGGCTAGCCCCTGCCCCCATGCCTGCTCTAGCGAACCTTGGGGCCTTGAGGTCTGCTCACCCCTCTGCATCATATCCCCCCCCCCCCCTCAGTTCCCTTCTCCTCCCTCAGCCAAACGACTCCAGGCAGTGCCAGTGTTAGATTCTCTCATGGGGGCCTCAGGTCATCTCCACTGGGGTCCCAGGCCCCTTGCCCCCTGATGCTTGTTTTCGGCCGCACCTCTACAGCCCTTAAAGGAGTCCAGGTATACCCAGGCATAATAGATAACGACTTTACCGGAGAAATTAAAATTTTGGCTACTGCCATAAATGGCACGGTAACAATCCCTCAAGACACACGCCTGGCGCAACTTATTCCCCTGCCTCTAGATACCTGTGGTAACCCCTCAGTCAAAGATACCCCTCCAGGGTCAGCTAATTTGGGGTCCTCGGATGTATGGTGATATTTTATTTGTACTGAAATGTTATTTTATTTGTATGTTAATAAATAAAGTTGCCTGGGGGTCAGAGCTAATACCAAGCCATAGCAGAAGCCGGGTGGTGGTGGTGGTGGTGGTGGTGGTGGTGCACACCTTTAATCCAGATCACATGACAGACAGATCTCTGTGTGTTCAAGGATACAGCCAGCATGGAGACACACGCCTTTAATCTCAATACCAACCATAGAAGACCTGGAGGTCTGTATAGACAGGCAGTGATGAGGAGGTCATGTGGTTGGGTTTACAACCAATGAGAAGGCAGAACAGAAAGTCAATAAAAAGATTGATACACAGGAAGTAGGTCTCTTTCTGAGGGGAAGGACGACAGTGGCAGCGAAGGGTAAGAAGGCCGTTTTAACTCTCAGCTCTTACTACTGCTCTGACCTCTTGGGCTTTTAACTCTGCATTTGGCTCTGTGTTTCTTATTTAATAATAAGACCGTTACATCTACATGGACGCCCACTGGGTCCAGCCCGCCACCCAGGACCACCCTACCCTCACACTTACCATAGAAGGAAAAAGGTTCCAGGGAATTCTGGATACGGGGGGGCGGATGCCACGGTCATTTCCCAGTCACATTGGCCATCTACCTGGCCGCTGGTCCCATCCCTTATGGACTTAAAGGGAATAGGCCAATCCAACATTCCCTTGATAAGTATAAAAATGCTCTCTTGGAGGGAGGAGGAGGGCAACCTGGGAACTGTCACACCTTTCATGGTCCCAGGCCTGCTCCTTAATCTATGGGGACAAGATATACTCTCACAAATGCAGGTGATCTTATGCAGCCCAAATCCCACGGTTACACAAGCGATGCTATGTATGGACTATGTCCCTGGCACAGGCCTAGGGAAGGCAGCACAGGGGAGAACCCAACCAATCCAGCCCACTCCCAAAAATGACAGACATGGACTGGGATACTCGGATTTTTAGTAGCGGCCATTGACCCTCCTGTACCCCATGCAGACAAGATTACCTGGACAACTCAAAGCCCTGTCTGGGTAGACCAGTGGCCCCTTACTCAAGAAAAATTACAGGCCGCCACCATGCTTGTACAGGAGCAGCTCACGGCTGGCCATATTGAACCCTCCAACTCCCCTTGGAACACGCCCATTTTTGTTATTAAAAAAGAAATTGGGAAAATGGAGGCTCCTTCAGGACCTAAGGGCGGTAAACAAGGTTATGAGACCCATGGGAGCCCTGCAGCCCAGATTGCCCTCACCGGTTGCCATTCCCTCTGGCTATTATAAGATGGTCATTGACCTTAAGGATTGCTTCTTCACCATCCCGTTACACCCCTGAAGACAGGGCCTATTTTGCATTTAGCCTTCCCCGCCCTAATTTTCAGGGACCCATGCTTCGCTATCAATGGAGGGTATTACCCCAGGGCATGGCCAACAGCCCTACTCTTTGCCAAAAGTTCATGGCTCAGGCTGTGGACCCTGTCAGAATAAGTTGGCCCCAGGTATATATCTTACATTATATGGATGATCTTCTCCTTGCCGCACCTGACCCCGCTTCCCTTGAACGCTTTTTCCTAGAACTCAGTGGGGCCCTCAACAGGTTGGGACTCCAGATCGCCCCAGATAAAATCCAAACCCAAGACCCCTTCAGCTACCTGGGGCTGGCACTCCATTCAGGTCCTTGTTCCCCACGTTCAGTTATGTGCTGACCACCTACAGACCTTCAATGATTTCCAAAAGTTGCTTGGTGATGTTCAGTGGCTTAGACCTTACCTTAAACTTCCCATAGACTCCCTTCTCCCCCTTTACGAAATCCTTCGGGGCGACCCTGACCCTACATCGTCCCGTATACCCCCCCCCCAGACTCATAAGGCCTTGACTCAGATTGCCACCGCTATTAATCAACAGTCTAATTCCCAGATCTCCTATACTATGGCCCTATTTTTTATAGTTTTAGCCACACCACGGGGGTCTTCTGGCAACATTCCACAGAGCCAAAGGTCAAGGGTAGGATACTTCTTTGGGTCCACATGCCTGCTGCCCTTCCAAGGGTCATTTCTGTCTATCCAACACAGGTGGCCTCACTCATTATGAAAGGACGACAGACTTCTCGCCAATATTTTGGCAGAGACCCTGATACTATCCTTACCCCCTATACCAAGGATCAAACCCCGTTTCTATTTCAACCTTGGACAATTGGGGAATCGCCCTGGCAGGATTTATGAGAACCCTGGATAATCAACTCCCAGATGATCCCATACTTCATTTTGCCCGATTACATTCTTTCACTTTTCCAAAAGCTACAAAAACCAGTCCTATTCCTCACTGTCTTTACAGATGGTTCTGCCAGTGGTGTCGAGGCCTTTGGGGCCGCCCTACCTCCTTTCTAATGCCCTTCCATTCTGCACAACTGGTTGAGCTCTCGGCTATTTTAAAGGTTTTTCAGACCTATCCCGATCAACTAATTAATATTTATACAGATAGCGCTTAATATTGCCTTTTCTGTTCCCCTGTTAGAAAACTCCCCAGCCATAAAACCCACCTCCAATGCCACCCCACTCTTTTCTCAGATCCAGCAGCTTGTCTTGACTCACCAATACCCCTTTTTTTAAAGGTCATATCAGAGCTCATAGTGAACTTCCTGGGCCATTAACTAACGGCAATGCACAGACTGACGCTGCCACCAGGCTGACCTTCCCTGTTCTACTTGGCTCCGTCCAACAGGCCCAAAATGCTAATAAGATCCACCATCTTAACTCACAGACGCTTCGCCTTCTCTTCAAGATTTCCAGACAACAGGCCCTAGAAATTGTCAAGCAATGCCCCTGCTGTATCATTTCCCACCCAGTCCCACACCTGGGGGTCAACCCTCGAGGCCTCCTTCCTAACCAGATTTGGCAGATGGATGTCACTCATTGTCCAGATTTTGGCAAACAAAAATTTATTCATGTCTCTATAGATACCTTTCTTGGCTTTATTTTCGCCTCTCCCCACACTGGAGAGGCTACAAAGGATGTTCTCTCCCATCTTATTCTAGCCTTTTCTACCTTAGGAAAACCTGCTAAGTTGAAGACTGACAATGGCCCCGCTTACACCAGCGCAGGTTTTAAGCGATTCTGTGACAGCCTACAAATTACACATACCACGGGGATCCCTTACAACCCCCAGGGACAGGGTATGATAGAGCGAACTCACCAAACCCTCAAGACTTGGCTGGCCCACCTCAAGTCTTCCCGTCTTCATTTTACCTCCCCTCTCAATCGATTGGGCCATGCCCTGTTCGTCCTTAACTTTCTTACTCTGGATACTGTGGGCCACTCTGCTGCAGACAGGCACTGGCACCCATCACCATACTCCGCCCGTCCATTGGCGATGTGGCGTGACCCACTCACTGGAAAATAGAAGGGACCCGGTCCTCGAATGAGGACGAGGCTCGACCTGCGTTCTTGATCAGGCACATTCTGCCCCTAGATGGCTGCCAGAATGCCTGGTCAGAGCTGTAAATGCATCTAATCTGCCCTGGAGAGATAACCACTCTCCTGAGGATACCCTTCCTTCTGTTTCAGATGCTGCTCTTCCGCCCGACCGCGATGATGGTGAAGATCCTGACTCTGGGGTTCCTGATCCTCTCCCTCCTGGACCCAGCCCTCCCGGCTGCCGCTCCAGCTCCCAACCCCCAACAACCCCTTAATAGTACATGGCAGGTCCTAACTAACCGAAGGGATGTCATATGGAGTGCCTCAAAAATAACTGGCCAACCCTGGTGGCCAGACTTATATCCTGATCTTTGTAAGTTGGCCACTCTTACCTCTCCTGACTGGCACATGGATGATCAGCCACTCACGGTCAAGGCCCCCAACCTATATGACTCCTATCATGACCCGCGCCCTCGCCCTCCTGGCTGTGCCAATTCCGCACAACGTAAAAAGCTTGCCACCCAGAGGTTTTATGTCTGCCCAGGCAGCCACCGTGACAGTTCCCTCCTTCATAAATGTGGAGGAACAGAGGACTATTTTTGCAGATCTTGGGGGTGCGAAACTACAGGCAATACCTACTGGAGTCCATCCTCTAGTTGGGACTTTATTACCGTGTCTCACAACTACTCGCTAGGACACATCAATACCTATGCCGGTGCACCAGAATGCGGTGATTGGTGCCACCCATTAAAGATACAGTTTACAGACCCGGGAAAACGGGCTATGGGATGGGAGACTGGATTCACCTGGGGGCTAAGACTTTATCAGGAGGGGCGAGATACAGGCGTTATATTTACCATTAAGCTCATAAAGCAGCCTGCCAATTACAGCCACCCTTTAGCCCTAGGCCCAGATCCTATCCTCAATAAACATGCTAGACACCCTGATACCCCTTCTTTTACACCAGACCCCTTTACAGCATTTACCCCATCCCCTCTGGCCACCAAGGACATGATCTAGTGAATAACTACCCTTATTCAAAAAACCTATGCTTCCCAGCCCAGCTTGGTCGATTCATGTTGGCTTTGCTATCATTCAGTGCCCCCCTTTTTATAAAGACATCGCAGTTGATAGAGAATATACAACAACTGACAATCTAGGCAACTGCTGGTGGCACCAACAACCTACTTCCAAACTCACCCTCTCACAAGTCACCAGTAATGGGCGTTGCGTGATTACCCACGGCGCCTCCATTCCCTCAACCTACGCACCCCTTTGCAATATCACAGATCAATTAAATACCTCCCTTACCTCGGGATATCTCCTCCCTAATAATGATGCATGGTGGGCCTGTATTGATGGTCTCACCCCCTGCATTTCCCTAGAACACAACTCCCTCCAGTCTCCCCCCTCTTTTGCATTCTAGTGCAAGTCATTCCCCGCCTGACTTATTATTCCTCGGACCAATTTGCTGGCCTATGGGAGGAACATTTTCCACCTGCCACCCCCCACCTCCACCCGGGCCAAGAGAGAGGTGATAACCGCTGTCACCCTGGCAGTCTTGGTCAGGCTGGGCGCTGCCGGAGTAGGTACAGGCATTGCCTCCCTCATCCTCTCTAATCAACATTATTCTGAACTCCCGCAGCTCCATCGATGAAGATATAGCTCAGCTTGAACGCAGAATCTCCGCCCCTGAATCCTCCTTAACTTCCCTATCTGAGGTAGTTCTTCAAAATCGCAGAGGCCTAGACCTTCTCTTCCTTCAACAGGGAGGCCTCTGTGCAGCCCTAAATGAGGAATGTTGCTTCTATACTGACCACGCGGGAGCAGCTAGAGATAGTATGGCAAAGGTCAGAGAAGGGTCAGAAAAACGCAAAAAAGAAAGGGAACAAGAGCTCTCCTAGTTCCAAAACTGGTTTTCAGCCTCCCCGTGACTCACCACCTGTCTCCCCTCCATCCTGGACCCTTTTGTCGGGTTCCTCCTGGTGGTCGCCTTCGGCCGGCCGGGACACTCTCTCGCCTAACCAACTTTATCAGGACGCACGCAGATGGCTACATTACCGTCCAAGCAGATTCAAGTCCATTGCCATCGCCTTGACCTACAGGACCAAGGCTTAGATGAGCCCCTCCCATCACCGACCCTTCTGCTCGGGGGAGGACGCACCTGTGTACGGGACTCACGGGCATGATAGAAAATAAGGGTGCAGGAGAGACTGCAAGGAGAAGGATTTTCAATTTTCACACCCGAGACCCCTGAAGGGCACACCCAGTAGCATAACGGTTGGCATGATCCTTCATAACCCCTCGCTTCCTGCAAACCTTCGTTCTCTAGAAAAACATGCCGGCTTCAGGGGACCCCCTCCCTCGTGGGGACGACTGCGAGGGGAATTGGGAAGGCTCCTGCGAAGCCTACAGAGAGACTGGGTCTCTGCCCTCCCCTTAAGAGATAATAACATTTGAGCCTTCCCGAACTGGCTCTAGGACTTGGCCACTGCCTACAGAGTTTGAAAGAACGGGGGAGACGCCAGGGGCTGGATCATTCTGTCCCCTCAGGTGTCCACAAGTAACTTGGCCTTGTGACCATGGTTGCCTCAGAGAACCAGCGTTTCATAAGAAATGTCAGTTCTTCAGTAAATATCTAGTTAGGACATCTCGTGATGAGGTAGCTTAGCAACCGAGCAAAGGACCCTGACCACTAACCTCCTCATCCTGCACAGACATCCTGCAGCTGCACAAGCCTGAGCTAGTTAGAATAACGATTTCCTGCCTTCCCCCACCCTTCAAGAACTATATAAACTCTCGTGAAAAAATAAAATTTTGCAGCTTGATCAGAACCCTGTCTTGCTGTCTGTCTTCCTTTGTGTCTCCTGTCCTTTTTATTTCATCCTTCAGGTGGTCGGGAGCCCTGCTGGCCGGGGCATATAACCCCCTTCATACCACTTCTGTTTTATCCTCTTTCCCTTGAGGCCCACCTCTAATGTTACCTTGCTAGTTTCCTGGCTTCTCTGGGTATTCTAACTTAAACAAACATCTAAAGATTCAAATCTAACATCCACATGAACAAAGCGTATTTATCTTTCTGGGTCTGGGTTACCTCATCAGGGATGACTATTTCTAGCTTCAACCACTTACTAGTGAATTTCATAATTGCATTTTTTCCTTTACAACTAAGTAATATATCATTGTAAAAATGTACCACTACTTTGTTATCCATTCATCAGCTGATGGGCATCCAGGCTGTTTCTATTTCCTGGCTATTGTGATTAAAGCAACAATGAAGATATATGAACAGGTATCTCTGTAGTACATGGTAGGGTTCTCTGAGCATATGCCTGAGAGCAGTGTATCTGGACCACGTGATAGATCTATTTCTAGTCCTTTGAGGAAACTCCACGCTGATTTCCATAGTGGTTGTACCAGTTTACTCTCCTTTCCCCACATGCACGCCAACATTTGTTGCCCTTTTTTTCTTTTTAATCTTAGCTATTCTGGGTGGAGAAAGATGAAATCACAAAGCAGTTTTAATTTACGTTTTCCTGATGGTTAAGGATGTCAAACATTTAAAAAATATTTCTCGCCACTCGTACTTCTTGTTTTGAAAACTTTGTTTAGTTCTATGCCCTGATTTTTAATTGTTATTTCTTGGCATTTAGATTTTTAGGTTTTTGATTATTTTCAACACTAATCTTCTTTCAGATGTATAGCCAGTGAACAGGTTTTTCCCCATGCTGTAGGCTGCCTCTTTACATATAGAAAAGATCCATATGGTTGTTGGAAGTGATTGACTTGCCACTGCTTGGGGATAGAGTGTCCTAATGAAAGCTTGGACTCCGAGGGGGGCAGCTGACAAACTTGTGAAATACAAAGCAATTTAGTGTGGCTGGAACAAGCCCAAGAGAAAGGGGGTATGGAATGAAATTGTGCCGGTAACGGGGGCTAGGTTATGTGGAGTTTCAAAGGCCACTTTAAATGCTCTAGATTTTACTTTGAGTGAGATAGGGAGTTGGGAGTGTGTCCTGAACCACGAAGGGAATAGTGGGTCCCATATTTAATGGAATCTCCTGTCTGCTAAGTGGAAATGACCATGTGGCAGAAAGAGGAGGCCCTTTAAGAGGCTGCTTAGACAAATCAGTGGTGGCTCAAAAGTGAGACCACTGAAGCACAAGAAGTCACCAAATCCTTGGTACAGTTTTAAAGAAGATCTAGCAAAATTAATTGATGAATTATTGTCACAAGTAATTACAATGTACCCTGTTGGTAGAATTTAGTGTTTAGCAAAGGAAGAGAGATGAATCCCAAGCTTACTGGAGCTTACTTTCTAGTTAGAGGGACAGCAAACTGTATGTATGTATGTATGTATGTCTGATACTTCTCATAGTTAGGGCCTGAAGAAATGGCCCAGCAGTTTAGAATACTTGTTGCTCTTGGAGAAGACTCAGCTTTGCTTCCTACATAGTAGCTAACTATCATCTGTAACTCTAGTTCCAGGGGACCTCACATACTCTTCAGACCTCCATGGTCATTAGGCACATACACAGTGCATGTACACACAAATAGGCAAAGCACTCACACACGTATTTTTTTTTTTTATCTAAATACTTCCCATAGTTCCTTGAAAAGGAATAAAACATCGAGCTGGATAGAGGGATAAAGAAGGGCCAGACCACTGGCAACTAAACATTTTTTTCTTGTATCCCAGGCTACCCTCACACTTGCTTTGTGTAGCTGAAGATGACTGAACTTCTGATCCTCACCTCCACCTCCTGAGTGATGGTGGTGTCCCAGTCTTACATCACCACACCTGGCGGCTAATTTGGTGCTGGAGATTGAGCCCAGCATGCCATGTGCCATAGATAGGCAAAAGTTCTACCACATCCCATCACAGAGAGGACAAGCAAGGGTAGGAATTCTGGGGTAGCAGAGACCTGTTGTGTTCATACACTGTAGGGAGCTGTAAAGGAAACAGTAGGACTGTAGGTCAGAGCAGAGCGGTTGGTGGAGTAACATGGGAGGCCTGGAGGTGAGAAGGTAAAAATTTGTGATCAAAGAACAGAGGGGAGACTGATTGTTGAGACTGAGAAGCAGGGAGGAAAGACAGGGTGAGGGGAAGAGGGTGGCGAGGCACTGAGGTAGAGGTAGAGCGGGAAGAACTGGAAGACAGGAACGGGGGGGGGGGGGGGGGGGGCGGCCCGCGGGGAATCCACAGGGAAAAAGCAAGGACTGTGGCAAGGGGAAAACGGGAGCACAGAGAGGAGATGGAGGGGCCTGAGGAGAAGAAAGCTGGGTGCAGGGAGGATTGCCAAGTCAGCCAGCCTCTCCAGACTCTGGCGTCTGGCTATGCTTTAGCGGTTACTGGGGACGCCTAACCTGCCAGGAGAGGCGTCCTGAAAGAAACATGAGCTTCTCCTGAAAGCGAAGCCCAGCCCTGGGGACATATTATAGGTTTTCAGGGATGGAAGAATGGTAGGGTGCCTGGAACCCTTCCTTACACAGAGTACTGGACAGAATGGCAGTCAAGGCTCCCTGGTTCGGATTCTTGCTTCTGGTTTCCCTCTGGGGAATGTCAGCTCCAGGTAAGAGGGGGTTTGGGGTCAAGGGAGACCTACAGAGCCCAGCCTAACTCCCATGCCTTCCTGTTTTACAGCCTTGCTTCTCAGGCGCCTGAGAGAACACATTCAGAGATTTCAGGAGAGCTCTAGCCTGAATCCGGGCTTTGGTCTAGGCCAGGGTCTTGTGCCTGTCCCCAAACAAGGGTGGTTAGAGCAACCACTGGATCCCTTCAACACCTCTGACAGACGAACCTTCCTGCAGGTAAGGCTAGCAGAGGAGGCCACCGTCCACTGGACTGTCGTGTCAGTCAACTTACTCTATACCTAGTCTGTGTCCCCCCACTTCCCCATCCTCTGATTTCTGCCTTGCCCTGCACACCTGTAATCCCAGAACTTGGGAGGGGAAGGCTGGAGGATTGGGAGTTCAAGGTTAGCCAGGGCTCCATTGCCAGTTTAAGGCCAGTGTGGGTAGCATAGACTGTCAAAAAAAAAACAAAAAACAAAAACAAAAAAAAACAACACACAGCAGATTTTAACATGTAGCTGAAATTCAAACTAGCCTTGAAACCAATAGTGACAACAGGTGTTAAAAATCACAAGAAGAAGCCGGGCGGTGGTGGCGCACGCCTTTAATCCCAGCACTCAGGAGGCAGAGCCAGGCGGATCTCTCAGGCCAGCCTGGGCTACCAAGTGAGTTCCAGGAAAGGCACAAAGCTACACAGAGAAACCCTGTCTCAAAAAACCAAAAACAAAACAAAAAAAAAATCACAAGAAGAAATTTAAAAATTTACCCTTTTCCATTGCCTCCTCCCCTGTATATAATCTCCAAAGGTTGCCTCACTATTCCTAAATCTACCTAGTCACTATTACTGCTTACAAAAATAGCAGATGCCTACCATGCACCAGCCAGTTCCCTCTGTCCTAAGGATTTAAAAAAAAAAAGAAAAGCACAAACAAAAACATCTATTTTTTTTTTAGAAAAAATACTTTATTGAGCACATTGCAAAGGCACAGCAAGCTGGGAGTAACCAGAGTTCCCACTTCCGCCTCCCAGGGCCCCAAATATCGACTTTTACAGTTACGTGACCTAGACAAGCCCAGCTAAGGCACCGCTAAGTAGAAGGCGAGATTCTCAGGGAAAAGGCTGAAGTGAGGGAGAAGGGAGTCAGGATGCTGTATCATTTCTTCTCTCTCATTCCCACTCTTAGCGGTACTGGGTGAATGATCAGCACAGAGCCAGCCAAGATGCACCGGTATTTCTGCACATAGGGGGTGAGGGCAGCCTCGGGCCTGGCTCAGTGATGGCAGGTAAGAAGCAAGCTTTGGGGAGCTGGAGGAGACTAGGAAGGGGAACTGTAGATGATAGTTCATAACTCACATCCACCTCTCTACCGTGTGCTCTTCACAGGGCATCCTGTAGCACTGGCCCCTGCCTGGGGGGCCCTTGTGATAAGCCTGGAACACAGATTCTATGGTCTAAGTGTGCCTGCTGGGGGCCTGGAAATGGCCCAGCTTCGCTACTTGTCCAGCCGCCATGCGTGAGTGGGGATAAAGAAGGTGTTTAGAATTATAGGACTGGAATGCGGCTGGTGTCTCCACAGCTGTGTCTCTCTGCTACTGTTCACTATCCTCTGAGTCTCCGGCTTCCCCTCTCCCCGCTGTGTTTCACAATCCCTTACTCTTTCGCCTGTCATCTCTAACTCTGCCTCTCTCTATTTCCACCTTTCTCTTGTCCTCCATTCTTGTCACTCTGTCCAAAGGCTAAGCTCTCACGTGGGCTACTATTCCAGACCACCAGAAGCTCTTAGCAACATGATAGCCACATCCTGTTTCTGTCCTTGACTTCCATGTAGAAAATGGAATCCTGTCTGAGTGTAAATTGGGTCATTGCCACGGACTGGGTCTCAGTAGGAACACCAGACCGAGGGAGAACGGGGTGAAGGTATTCAGGATAAGTGAGATTCGGCGAATGACAGACAGACACAGACACCAGAGTATGCTGTGAAACTGCTGCAATTTTACTCAGATCAAGCAGTGTTTTTTTATACATTCATTTGAGGAAACATGGCAATCAGCCAGCGGGGCGATAGACATAGAATTAACAATGTGGTCACACAATTTTCTCAGAATGACTAACAGATCTCATGCGTACAGGTGTTATTTCCTCTTTTGTGGTCCCTCATCCGGACAGAGAACATTACGGCCCTAGCTGAAGTTTTCCTTTTACATAATTATTAGACCTTTGTTTTGTATCAAAGTTAAACCCTTCCCACCATCGTTCTAACCATGGTTTCAT
This sequence comes from Peromyscus eremicus, assembly GCF_949786415.1. Lineage (NCBI taxonomy): Eukaryota > Metazoa > Chordata > Mammalia > Rodentia > Cricetidae > Peromyscus > Peromyscus eremicus. Next base: position 40,021,018 of record NC_081420.1, read on the forward strand.
TTGTGAAAATATTTAACCTTTGCCTGCAGGTGAGAAGGCACCAGGGGGGTTGGGACCTAGCTATTCTTTCCATGAACTGTAACTTATGCCATTCTGTTTTCATACTATTATGATTCGCCCATTGGTTCCCATGTTTATCATAAGCTCCCGTAAAAGGCAATGGCTCCAAATAATTATTGTATCTAGGATTAAAGTTAGGGGGTTGCCACCACCGACCCTTGATGAGAAACTCTATTTGTCCCTGGATAATTCTTGTAGCAATGGCTAATTTCTGTAACTGTTTCCTTGTAGCTGCTGTTGGCTGTGCATGTGGATTGCTTATGAGTTCCTGGACTTTTACCTTCATTCTCTCTTCGCTAGAATCTTCGTCTTTCTGAGTCATAAGTTCTTTTTGCTCTAAATCATTCATAAATTCCCCCCCAAACTTCTAGGACCCTCTTTAACTGTTTGCCTAAAAGCTTGAATTATAGGTGGGGGTATTGAGGCCACTTTTGAGGAATCATTATTCTCTTTATGGGGCACATCAGGAACATTGAGAGTTAACTTCCTGAAATGAATACACAAGGAAACAGCAATAGTCACAGCTGCAAAGAGAAAAAGACAGAGTGTCAGCCAGCCTCTGCAAGCAGATTTTGCGTGGTTCCGTGTAGCCTGGCACCATGATTCGGGCAGATTGATAAGGGGTCGACAGGGGCATAGACCCGAGGGCCGCGAGCCCCCCTTTCCCACGTAACCACCTCATCCAAGGCATTTGTCACGCGGGCGACACCGTCGTGGGCGTGGCAGGTCATGACGCTCAAGTCCATTCCTTACATCTCCCCTGCTGCTCAGAAGTCTTTGTAGGAGCCACAGGTTCCCCAGTTAACTCTCACACTCACAGTAACTCGGCTACACTCCAATTCTTGCTACACACTGGCAGATAGATACATGCCAGTCTCAGGCTTTGGAACCTTTCCCTCTTCAACACGCGGCCTTTCCCCAGACATTTTTATGTCTCTCCTGTGCGGCTCACTTCTGTTACTAATCCCCACCAGTCCTTCCCCCAACCTCTCACTGGCTTCAGTGCCCTCAGCCAGGCTTATCTCTTTTTTCTGACTTTGTACCTCTCTTCTCCTACCGGTCTCCCTGACTCTCCCTGCCTGGTCTCGGTCTCTGTGTCTCTCCTTCTCAATCTTCTCTATAGCTCAGTTGGCTTCGAATGGGCAATCACACGGCACTGACTGAGAACCACCTCAGAAAATTTGAGGAAAGAAAGGATACCCCACCATCTTTCTCCTTTCTCTTTGGGTTTCTCCCAGCCACCAGTTCCTCAGCCCATTCAGAACCCTCCTTCTTCTTTCTGAGGCGCCCTCCTTGACGACCCCAGCTTCTCTTTATTTTTGATAAGTTTTTAATCTAACGTCCTAGGAAACTTTTCCGTTCTCACCTAAAACGGGTATTGAAAGAAGGTAGGTGGGCCTTCTCCCTTGGCTTAGGCGCGGAGAGTCATCGGGAAGAGACTGGAGCCCAGTTTAGGTTGTGGTCTGGGTCTGCGCAGTGGCCCCCAGGGGTGGAGGGTCCAACTTGCGCTCTTTTGCAGGCTGGCTGACGTGGCGTCCGCCCGCCAGGCGCTCTCCCGCCTCCTCAACGTGTCTTCCTCCAGCCCCTGGATCTGCTTCGGAGGCTCCTACGCTGGCTCGCTGGCGACTTGGACCCGGTTGAAGGTCCCGGGAATTCCTCGGGTGGGCGGGGGTGGAGAGGTCTTCCTCCTGGGCCCGAACCCGGGGTATTGGGGCGCACTCCCACGCCTCTCCCTACCCTCGCGGGTCCCCGGGGCCGGAGAGGGACTCCGGGCACGGGCACCCCTCCTCGTCCCAGGCTGACGCCCCTTCTCTCGTAGTTCCCCCACCTAGTCTTCGCCGCCGTCGCCTCCTCCGCACCGCTGAGCGCGGTGCTGGACTTCTACGCCTACAACGAGGTAAGACGTCAGCGGCCGGGGGACGCGAGGCAACCCCAGAACCGCACTTCCCCGACATCCTTCCCTCCCGCCGCAGGTGGTGGCCAGAAGCTTGACGCAAGTGGCGATAGGCGGGTCGTTGGAGGTAGGCGGGGGGCCTCAAGTGTGGAGGAGGGAGAGGGTAGAGGGAAGAGCTCGGGAAAGCCCGGCCGGAACGGAGAGCAGCCTGAGCGAAGGCCTTAGCCCAGGGAGGCGGGCAGGTTTTGGAACTGCTGGAACCGAAGACTGGACGCAGCATCCAAAGAGGAGGCGCCTGGTGGGGAAGGGGGTACTGAGCAGAGGGGAGGAGCCAGGAAAGGGCGGGGCCGAGGAGGGGCGTGGTAGGCTAGGGGAGGAGTTACCAGGGGCGGGGCCTCTGGCGAGCCCTAGTCTGGTCTAACTGAGTCAAAGTAGCAACCTAAAGAAGATGCGAGAGGGAGGGAAAATTGAGAGAAGACACGGACTGGGTTAGGAAGCGCCGCAAGAGGATGCGGTTCCAAGGAAGGGAAAATCCAGGCCCCCCGCGAACGTCGCTTCTCGGTTCCCGAAGTGCCTGGCGGCGGCCTCCGCAGCCTTCGCGGAGGTGGAGCGGCTGCTGCGCGCAGGTCCCGCAGCTCGGGCCGTGCTGAAGGAGGAGCTGAGCGCCTGCGGGTCGCTGGACCTGACTGAAGACCAGGGGGAGTTGCTGGGCGCGTTGCAGGCGCTGGTGGGAGGCACCGTGCAGTACGACGGGCAGGCCGGAGCGCCGCTAAGCGTGCGCCAGCTCTGCGGACTCCTCCTCGGGGTCTCCGGCAACCGCAGTCACTCCACGCCCTACCTCGGCCTTCGCCGGGCGGTGCAGGTAAGCTACCCAGATGCGCGCCTGCAAGCCAAGGGTTAGAGGACCAAGGTTGCGCTTCCACCTCAGCTGAGCTCAGACAACCGAAACCCCCCTCTTATCCTTAGATTCCTCATCAGTAAAATAAGGTTTGTGTACTTCACCTGGCTGATAATAACATTAGCTTATTAAGCAACCAGGCAGGTGCTACACACTGTATACAAATGTTAGAGACCATGATTATTATCCTTTTTATCTTGTCATTTGTTCTTGGCCACAGCAGTGTCTGGCAAACAGCAAGTGCACAATAGTATTTAAGACTGAGGGGAGGGGGCTCTTGAGATAAGGGTTCTAGGGATACCCCCACTCCTAGTCCTACAATTATATTTCCGCCATCACTTTCCCTGCTCTAATTCTGGACCAAATTCTTGAAGAATACCTCACAAAACGTATACATTTCTCAGGCGACAGACACTATTATTACCCCACTTACAGAAGAGCAAATAGGTAGAATGATTAACTCTTACCCAGGGTCTTGTAGATGATAAGACCTTGGACATTTAGTTACAGGGACCTCCCTCCCACTGACTTCTGACATTCAACAAAACTCAGGAACTCACCCTTCTCACTCTTGAAGTGTAGCCCTACTATAGGCCTGTGGCGCCCTGGCTTGCTGGGAGAGGAGGAATGTGTCTATGTATGCATGCACGTATATATGCATGTGTGTATTGCCCCCTAGATAGTCTTGCGCAGCATGGGCCAGAGGTGTTTAAGCTTCTCCCGGGCAGAGACAGTGGCACAGCTGAGAACCACCGAACCTCCAGTGTCTGGCGTCGGGGACCGGCAGTGGTTGTACCAGACTTGCACTGAGTTCGGCTTCTGTGAGTGATCCCCCTAACTCTAAAAGCAAAGGTGGTCACAACTTAACCAGACTCCTAGGTCCAGTGTAACCTCAGAGGTGTCTGGCTGGAGAAGGTAACACTCACACTCAGGTCTCAACCTGAGTGCCCCTTCCCCCTCCCTCCCTCCCTCCCTCCCTGTATTTCCTGTGTCCTATCCCAGAATGTCTCCAGCCTTGCTCAGTTACTGGGCTAGAAACTTCATCTTGATGCTTCCTACGCACTGTGCAGATGGCCTGTCAAGCACCGAGTCTTGCCCGCTCTGCAAGTTGTTCCCCTTCTCTGCTTCTTACTCTGTGGGCCTGCCAGAGGCCCTGCACGCCGCTGCCTGGATCCCGGCCTCTTCGGGTCTCTAGCTTGCACTGCACCTCTGCAGTCTGACTTCTACACCATAGCCGGAGAACTATTCCTACTTACTGGGTTTCAGTGACCCAAGGTTGGAGTTGCCAGACAAAATACAGGATGGCCAGTTACATCTAAACTGCAGCAAGCAGGCAGACAGACATTGCAGATGAAAACTCAGACATCACATGTACAAAAGCAGTGGGTGTTCTGTGTGTCTGAATACAGGTATCCCATGTCATATGTCAAATCTGGTCATCCTACCCCAGAGTTCAGCCTCTGTTTTCTTTTGGGGGACAGAGTCTTACTGTGTAGCCCAGGTTTACCTTAAACTCACAGTATTCCTCCTGCTTCAGCCTCTGAGTGCTGACTTGACAGGCATATGCCACCATACCCAGCCCAGAGTTGAGTTCTAAATCTTTCTGCACTCTGAAGACAAGCGAGTGTAGTAACATGAAGTAAACTGTTCAGATTCTATTTCCTATCTGTGTGCTCTTGGACAGACTTGGGCAAGTGCCTGTGGTTAGCTAGTTTCCATGTCTATAAACTGAGAATAACAGCAGTACTTTTCTTACTGCTGCTGTTACACAGCTTTGTGTATTTTAGGCTGCCAATACACCAGCCCCCTAGAGCCTAGGAATTCAGCACTTCCTGTTCAGTGTGCTAGGGTGATCCATCCCCCTTCTGTACAGTTTGTTCATCTTCCAGTCTCACCACAAGACACCGTACTTCCACGATATCTTCCATCACTTCTCTAGACTAAATCCTGTGGCCCATTTCTGCTGCTCTGTGTTCTTTAGTGCGTTCTAACCTGCCGTTCCCCCATCTCCCCTTCTAAGTGCTATAACAGCAGAGCATGGAATTATTTTGGCTGCCACTTTCTGCTCAATATTGCCCCACATATGTCTGTGGTCAGCAAATGGTGAAGGAAGGAAGGAAGGAAGGAAGGAAAGAATTCATGTGAGGCCGAGGAAGTCAGGTTCACCCAGGACAGTGTGAGCTGTGAATTTTAGGCAGGGGTGACAGGATCCAGTTTGAGAACCAGTCATTCCGATTCCCCTTTCCCTCTGAACCTTTGCACTTTCTCTTTCCCCTCTTGGTCACTCCTTCTTGTTCGGCTCATCCGTCCTCATTCCCTGAGTCCTTGTTCTTGCAGGGTGCTCTCCCTGATCCCATTGTGCTCTCTCTAGGAGCCCCACCTCCTAGAGATACCTCTGTCATAGCCCTGGTCACTCAGGGATGTCATTGATCCGGGATGTGTGGGCCTTTTTGGCAGTACTGTGAGCTCATGGAGGTCACTACTGGGGAGTGTTCTATACATTATTATTGAAGGAGAGCAGGGGTCTGGCCATATGTATTCTTCATACTTAAAGGTACTCTCTTTCCACAGATGTCACCTGTGAGGGTCCTCGGTGTCCCTTTTCCCAGCTGCCAGCACTGCCCTTCCAGCTAGATCTATGTGAACAAGTGTTTGGTCTCTCAGCTGCATCTGTTGCCCAGGCTGTGGCCCAGACAAACTCCTATTATGGTGGCCAGACTCCCGGAGCCACCCAAGTGCTATATGTGAACGGTGAGTGTGCCACCAGAAGCTGGCTCTACAACATCATTGTAGCCTCAGCTCAACACCATCCTCTCCTTTCTTTCCAGGGGACACGGATCCCTGGCATGTGCTGAGTGTAACACAGGACTTGGGACCCTCTGAGCCAGCCCTTCTAATTCCTAGTGCCTCCCACTGCTTTGATATGGCACCTATGAGGCCTTCAGACTCTCCCAGCCTCCGCCTGGGGCGCCAGGTAAGAGAAAAGGCTCTGAGTATTTTATATTCTCATTTACATACTTATTTGCATGAACCTTCTCTATCCAGTGCTGAGTTCTAACTTCCAGGATGTTCCGCACCTCTTCACAGAGAATCTTCCAGCAGTTACAGGTCTGGCTTAAAGATATAAAGAAGAGCCAGAATTGATGTGGATCTAAACCCAGCCCTTCACCAGTCCCATCATGGCAACTACATCCTGGCATTTTTCTTCACTGTACGAAGGAAAGCGGCTGGTTTGGAAGGAGGAAGTTCTAGACTTGGGATTCAGTGCCTGTTCTGTGTGCTTGTTCTCCAGTCGTCCTCACTGCCAATGACAAGGTGTGCTTTGTCACAGATCAGTGTAAATGTAGGCCAGTGGTTACTGTCCTTGTAGACATTCATATTCTGTATGGTAAATGTCAGGGAAATATGGCTCTCCATGCTGGAGCCTTCTTCTCCAAGGTCAAATCTAGCTTGAATTCTGCCCTCTTGCTTCTAGACTGGGTACCTACTGCCCATGACTCTCCACTTCCTAACCCTGTCCCTCCTGAGTCTTAGTCTGCAGTGGTTAATCATTGTCAACTTAACTGAATTCAAAATCACCGTGGAAACAACTCTGGACTGTCTTTGAGGACCTTTCCAGTGAAGTTATACTGAAAAGAAAATCCACACCTGAAGTGGTGGTAACATCCCATCCCTGAGGTCCCAAATGAATAAAAAGGGAAGCTGAGCCCCAGCATTCATCTCTCTGCCTTCTGACTGTGGGCATGATGTGACCAGTTGTCTCATGCCCCTGCCACTATACCTTTGCCACTGTGATGGACTGTATCCCAGTGAGCCAAAGCAAATCCCTCCTTCCTTATATGTTTCTTGTTAGTTATTTGGTCACAGCGGCAGGAAAGGGGCTAATACAGTCAGTTTCTGTCTTCCGTGTGTTTCTGTCTGGAGGGAATGGCTGCACAGCACTTCTCTTTCTCTGTCTCTCTTTTGGTCTTCCTTTTAGTACCTTTCCTCCCTCCCTCTCCTCACAATCAAATGTCACTCTCCAGTGCTTCGAGCTTCCTGCCGGAAATGTCTGAGTTCTGGCTCATCATCCCTGGTTTGGGGGTTAGTCCCAAAGCTAACCTCTTAGGCTGTACCACAGCTCACTCTACTAAGCAGCGGCCACCAAGTAGGAAGGAGCAAGTCCAGGAGAGTGACAACCTCTAAGGAGCAGGTCGAGAAAGGAGGGAGGGCTAGAAAGAAAAGTGTAACCAGAGGACAAGTGCTGTCACTTAGGACTAACCTTAGTTCAGCTCACAGGAGCTACCCTGGATCCTGCATTGGCCTCTAACCACAGTTCCTCACCAGATCCAACCACCACACGTCCATTTAGATATTTAGCATGTGTGCTGGCCTTGCACATGGTGGTCTGTTAAGGGAATCATGCCCTTCCTACAGAATCCGCATGCTTGGGTTGTCCCTCCTGCTCTGCTAGATGAGCCCTCGGACATCTTCTGCAGTCTTCCTTTCAGATTGACACCTGGATGGCTTTGGTGTTGGTCTGTCCTCTCCCCTCAAGCGTTCTCAGAGATTCTGGAGAGAACTCACCCTGGAGGGTGTTAAAGGAGCAGTCTCTTAGCAGTGATGTCATGGATAGCATCAAAAGCTTAAAGAAAAAAAAAAAAAAAAAGAAACAAAACTCAAGCATGTCCTCTCCTCCTTTCCCGACTTGCTCCATAGAGGCTGTCGCTCTCCCAGATTTGCAAAGATAAAAATTAAATGAAACTACATCAACTAAAAAAAGTCTGCAGAGCAAAGGAAACAGCAAAATGAGAAGGCTGTCCAGGGCTTGGGAGAAAGCATACGCTAGTCCTGAGTCAAATAGGGGGCTAATATAAAAACATCAGAACTCCCACAGCTCAATAACAAAAATAATCGTTTAAGAAAGGCCAAGCTGGGTGTGTGTGGTGATGCACGTCTGTAATTCCAGCACTCAGGAAGCTGAGGCAGAAGAACAGTGAGTTGACCACCAGCCTGGGCTGTGCAGTGGTGGTCTCCATTGATAGCCAGCTGGTTTGGGAGGAGGAAGTTGTTATTATTCTCAAAATTCCTTAATTTTTCTCCTTGTTATTCTAAAAAAAAAATAATTTGCAATCATAAACAGAAACCCGACTAAACAGGTACATGAGACCATTCTCACTCTCATTAGTCAGAAAAGGCAAAGCAAAGCTGGGGGGCAGCACTCCCAGCTGTTGGGGGGCTGTTGTGACCAAAGGTACAAGAGCAAGCAAGCGTTGGTGAGGCTGTGGAGAAGAGGGAGCCTTACTCCCTGCTGTGGGGATTGTAAAGTACTACAGCTGTAACAGGAAACACTGCGGACAAGCCCCCAAAATCACAAGATCCAGCAACCCCTTTATTGTGTATATTTACAAAGGGGATGAAATTCAAAATTTAAAAGCTGGCAGAAGAAGCGATCCCAACAGGCATCCTTCCTCTCTCCTCGGCTGTGGGACTTAGCTCCTCCCAGTATCTGGGACAAGAACCTCCCACCCCACCTACACCCTCAAGGTCTTCTAGCCCATGGGACAGCGGTTGGGAGAGGCTGTGCTCCTCGGAAGGCCACCAACTATTGACCTCTCTTATCTCAGTGGTGGGGAGGGTAAAACAGGAAGAATTTCATCGCTTAGACTTTATGGATTTTCCTAGAGAAATTTGGAAGGATGCCATTTGTTAATGGTGTGCTGGTGTGTACTTTCTGTAGACTAGGAGACACGGGGTGGAGGTGGGGTAACTCAGCCAGAATACAATGACAGATAACTATATTGGTGAATGTTGCCAATTTGCCTAGCCAAAGACAAAATGTAGATGCCCAAGTCATAGCTTAATCATCAAAAAGCTTCTAATGAAGAGCTGGCGTAAGGCTGGGGATGGAGCCCCTTGCCACAATGCCAGCTTAGTCTTTGAGAGATCCTGGGTCCTATCACCAACACCACACAAAAAAACATGGTAGAGTTGAGGAGAAGGGTATGTGGGGTGGACTGCATGGGGACCATTGATGCTTGACCAAGTTCTAGCATTTTGAAATCTCAGACCACAATTCTCCAGCACCCTTTTACTTTAATTTTTTAGTGATTCTTACTATGTATTATGGGACTTCCTTATGCCTTTTCCTTTGGGAAATTTTGTGCAGGCTTTAAAGGATGAAAATGTATAAAACAGCAGCCTCTTTAAACAAAATAATTTTTTGGAAAAATCCTCGCCACCATTGAACCATATAGCATGATGACTCTACACACAAGAATCCCATTGTATTTTCCTAATTAGACCAAGAATGGGAAAATTAGTGATTTACCAACTGGCACACTTGACCCCAAGGATGAAAAGTGTACAATCCAGATCCAGAGCCTGAGGCCATTAGGGACAAGAGTTCAGTTAATAAGTATAGAGCAATCAGAATGGTACCGTATAATGGGAAAGAGTAAGACATCGGGACATTCTCTTTGGGGAGTGTATGAGGGGAACAGGCCCATATAGAAGACACAAAGGAACACAATTAGGGAATAGCTCAGTGGTATGCTGTATCATGCCCCTTGAGGAGTGAAAAATTGCTCTTAGATTGTAGTGGAGAGTCTGGACCCCAGACGTCCTTTTCCCAAGGTCAGGCATTTGGATAAGGGCCTCCATTCCCTCAGGGCCTTGAGGAAAGTTCCTGCTTGCTAAAAGTAGCCATTCTCCTTATCTCTGGCAGGAGGAACTGTGGCCCTTCCATTGATATAAGAGGGCTCCTGGTAGTTACTGAACCTTTGAGAACAATAGGCACTCAAAATCCTCCTGAGTCCACACAGACTCCCATGTTTGGCTGTTAAAAATTTTAATATAATGTGTTTTCTTTTCTCATAAAAAGTTATTTGGGATGGACAAGGTGGCTCAGAAGTTAAGAGTATTTTCTGCCAGGCCTGAAAACCTGAGTTTGATCCCTAGGACACATGTGGTAGAAAGAGAGCCCACCCCCAACTTTCCTCTGACCCTGATTTGTGCGCCATAGCATGTATACACACATAGGCAAACACAGACACATACAATAAACAGATGCATGTACTTCCTGACATGAAAATGCCCATGCACCCATGAACTCACTGCAGGTATGGTTATCTATCCACACAAAGTCACCTCAGTGAGATGGTCAGTCAGCATCCCAATAGGCAGCTATAACTGGATTATGTTACTAACACACACACACACACACAGAACAGGAGGGAGTTTGAAAGGGGAGATTACATGTTCCAGATGCTTGGGAAGAGTGCGAGAGGGAAGTTAAGATAGTTAAGATTTGTTGTTTACATGTATGAAATTGTTAACAATAAATAAAACTATTTTATTAAAATAATTGAATTTAGGATTCTTTCTTGCCATTTAGGAAGGTTTTGAGTTGTTCTAGCCTTGCCTTGATTGTGAGATTCCCTCATTTTTAATTCACTTGTACATAATATGGGATCCTTATATTTTCAGTGGTGACCCCAGACTTAGTTATGTCTACAATACAGCCCACTAATCTGTTTCTCTTCTTCCCCTTCTTTCCAGTTACATGTCTTATTTTTTATCAGAATAAAAATGTTTTGTTATTCTTTTAGCTTTGTCTTTATGTTTTAGTTTCAGATATACAATTAATTAAATACATTAAATGCCCACTAAAGGGCTTTTGATGAAGGCTCATCTCTGGGTTGGATGGAGCCCATATTATTGTAAGTGCTTTATTTGCATTAAATATACAGGACTGGCGGAGATAACACAAAAAGACCAGAAGAAGCACCGCATGGCGTTGGCCTTTTGAATTAGACACAAATGCACTGTTCATGTCTCTATTAATCACAAAGATCCATACCTGACTCCTGTTAGGAAGAAAAAAACAGTGTTTGCTGTGAGTGGGTGGCACCAGTTTCCCCACAGTGAATAAGATCAGACAGCCTCCAACTCCTCAGAGAAATCCACAGAACAAAGGCTCATGAAGAAATGTGTTTTCTTGACCTTGCAGGTCTGTACAACTTGAGAAGGGAGGTTGGTTTCAGGACTGATTTGGAAAGATTTAAGATCAATGAGCCTTCCTAATCCCCTTCCCCGGGTTTTTCATTAGGTGGGGAATGCTCCCTCCACTTGGGGATCTCTGCCTTGCAGAGCTGTCCCTCACCAGCTCTTGTTCGAGGAGGAGGAATATTACCTGAGAGAACAGTTGAACTCTGGAGACTCTGAAACACAGTTGGGTTGAGGGGGCAAAGGAAAATAGGAAGAACAAATCTGGAATTCTATGGCACTATTATCTTAACAATCACAAGAGGTGTTCACATTGCACAGGACTGTTGACCCACAGACGGAGCTCATCCAATTGAGCTAACTAACAGACCAGTGAGTGGTCTTTCATCTCTCCCTGTGGTGTACAGATAGATATACATGGAGACAAAACTCCCATACATATAAAAACGTTACATTTAGCAACATAATAACAGGGAAGTAAGAGAGTGGGGGACCTTCCCCCACTTTTTCCTGGGTACTCTTGAGGAGAGAAGGATAAGAAGTATCAGGTAGAAAAAGAGACCTAGTTGATGAGAGGAAAGACAGAAACACAGGATAGCTTCGGGAGGACCTGGACCAAAATCCACCCGCCCAGAACTTTATTCAAAAGGGCTTTTTATAGCAATGCCAAGCGGTGAGGGTCTGCCAGATGTAGACCCTTCCAAACATCTGGTAACCACGCCCATCGTGGTCAAATCATTCTTTTATGCAACCCTACTGAGTAAAGCGAGCTCACATCGAGTAATTTGGGCCTCTACATTAGAGGTTTTAGATACTTAAGAAAAAGAATGGTCTTATTATTTCCTCAGTATATCTTTGAAGAGTCTTACAAAAGCTTAGGATGGTCACATTTTAAGTGTTTTTAGCATGTGGAATTACATAAAATGTTATCCCATTTGGCTCCTCAAGTCTTAACCAGCCCTTCACTCTCAGGTCAGGGATGGGGCAAAACGTGAAGATGTGAAGGAATGATGATTTTGAGGGGTAGTTGGTTAGCACTCCTCACCTAACGCATTCATAAACTCCAATAAGCTGTCGCGGGACAAAGAACTCGGGTTTTTAATCGTTTGATTTTGTGTTTTCCCACGCCTGTTTTATCTTGCTTAGTCCTGTCCAGAGGATCCCAAAGGTAAAATACAATGAAAGACTGAGCTTCTGTTTAGGGGCACCATCCCGTGCCGACTCGCTCTTCTTCCCAGTCTTTGGCTCACCAGAACAGCGATTCCGACCTCTTCAGAGATTGCCACTGGGGGTGGGAAGTGGGAGGCTGTCCTGGTCGGACCCCATGAGCACAGAAACTGGGGGAGGGTAGGGGGAGCAGGGACCTCCAACCACCCCTCAGCTCTCATTTCTTCACTTCCCAATAAGAATCACACACAGGATCTTTGCCTATGAAGAAAGCATTTTAGACACCCACAGAGCCACATTATTTCCTTTTCCCTTTTTATTTTCTTCAAAACACCCTTTGTTTAAAACTAAAACCATCTATGGGTATAAAATCCTCTTCCTAGATGTCTTAGATTGCCTCTAAAGTCTCATCCAGTTAAGTGACAACATATCGGGGGGAGGGGAGAAGGGAGCTATGTGGAGGGTCCATTTCATAGTAACTGAAAGACCTCAGAATTCTCATCAGTATCCATTAAAGCAAGGGTCAAATTCGAGCGAAGATGTTCTGGTGGCTGGGTTAAAAACACACCTGAGGCAGCCAGGAGCTAACCTAGAACCTTCTGATCCATAGTCAGACGTGTTCCCATTGTACCACTGACCATGTCTACAGGTCTTTTTACTGAGCTATTTTAAAATAAGACTCTAGAATCATTGCTTCTTTTAAAGCTACTAGATAACCATTCACTCTGACTCCCTTTCTCAACTCCCACAGCTTACCCTGCCTGGCAGATAGCCTCCCAGACTCCCGGTTTTTACCAAGCACCGCCAGTCACAGAGTGGACCATTTATTGGAGTTCCTAAGGCCAGGGCTAGAGCCTGAGTCGTGGAAGCCCTAACAAGTCAGCCTGGATCAATTTAACAAGAATGGTGAAATGTAAGAAGGAGATTTATTCAGCTTGACCATGTTTATAAGAGTAAAAGTTTCAGTGAGCCGACCCCTTCCTCTCCCAGCCCCAGGTCGGTATTGCAGGTCCTGATGTGAGGTTCAGCTTCATTTATTTATTTTAGTTCCATTCATTTATGTATTAAAGGTGTTAGAGGACAGCTTTCATCAGTCAGTTCTCCTCTTCCACCTTGTGGGGACCCAGGGTTTGAGCTAAGCACCTTTAACCCTGAGCCACAGTCTCCTGGTCCTGATAGATTTTCAGAACTGTGTGAAATCTCTTCCTGGGAAGATAAGCTTCCTACCTGGATGGTACCAGGCACCCAACATTTCTTTCCCTGCTCAACAAGAGATTCACGTGCATCATCTCAGTTGTCTGATAAGCAAAGAGAGAGGCACAGCATCTGTTTAGTAGAGTCATTCCTGCAGAGGTGGCTACTGATAGTTTCTAAAGTCCAGCTTACCCATCATTTCCTGCTTCCTACAAGATGGAGACATCCAGAATGTCCTATGATCAGATAACTAGAACAGGAAAAGATAGAGGAAATGTTTAATACCTCCTGGAAAGCAGACCCAAAGTTCTGGACAGCTGTTGGGAAAGACAATTTTCCCAGATGTGTCCTCTAATCTCACCCACAGACTTCCCTGTTGCTGGTTTTAGTGAGCAAAAAGGTCTTAATCATTTTGATCATTTTCTAGTTAAAAAAAAATAGTGCTGGAGAATCTGGGACATACAGAAAATTTTCTCTTTGTGAACAAAGAAAGAACAGGTAGGGTGTGCAGTTTCTATGGCATAGCAGTTATCATGTTCCCCTGACTCAATTCAAAAGCAGGCAGACAATGGCATCTTTTCCACAAATATGTCCCGTCTGGAAGTTTTTAATTTGAGCAAAATAATGGTGTACCCCATGAGCCTTGGAAATGAAAAATAAAAACACTTTGTTTCATTTTAAGGGGGATTTTTCTGTCTCTCCCCAAGAGGATGAGAATATGACGACTCTAAACTTTTTAAAACAACTCTGAAATTTTCCTTTTCACCAGCAAGGAAGCCAGCTGCCTGCTCCCCAAGACATTCTCGGGGACTCTCTAGCAGAGGGCTGGTGGTTGCTGAGAGCCCTGGTCCAGTGTGAATCGTTTAAAACTCTCCTGCTTTTTCCCTTCGTTAAAGTTATTATTGTTTTCCTATTCTTTACTTATTATTTTGAGACTCATTCTGTAGCCTTAAACTGACCTGGAACTCCTGTTTCACCTCCTCAGTCCTGGGATTATGGACGTGTACCGTCATGCCTGGTGTAATAGTGAAATTTAAAAAGCAAGTTTTATTTATCTGTATGTGTAGGTGTGAGTGTATGCCCTGTGTGTTTGGAGAAACCAGAGTAGGACATCATATCCCCTGGAAATGCAGTTACAGGTGGTCTGAGCCGACCTTAACTGCTGAGCCATCTCCCAATCCCAGCAATGACATTTTTGACAGGATCTAAAACATACTCACTTCTCTAAGCTTACACTTAGAAGTATTTATTTCCAACAGCATATCCTGCAGCAGAATGAGGGAGGCGTTTCTAGCATGATGTTCCTCGTCCTCTCGGAACCAGACAGCCCAGGTGCCCTCCCTCTGTAGTTTATTATCGTAGGCAAACGTTCCGTCATCTGTAGTATCTGTACGATGATGCCATGCCCTTTACTACATAGGGTTTAGAATTCACAGTATTGCTCTCAGAAAGGTATCTGGGAGTGTTTGCGCTTCACCAGCGATACTCCGTGGCATGCCCTTCTAGAATTTCTCTTTAACTCTCTTGTGATGCACTTAAAATCAGGTCTTGGCTCTCTGGCGGATTCTCACGGAGGAAAATCGAGCCCAGGTGAACCATTCGGAGAGTATCTTTGGACTCCAGTGAACAACAAAATTGCTCAAGATTATTTATTAAAATTGTGTGTGTGTGTGTGTGTGTGTGTGTGTGTGTGTGTGTGTGTTTTCACTCAGGCCGTTTAACGTTGACAGGAGCATACAAAGAGAAAGGGGGCGTGATACTCACTGCAACCCATCAGAGAAACCTAGTGTGTGAATACAAGATCACGTTCAGAGCATGGAGTCCTGGGTGAGCCTCCGAGGATTCCCGAGGCAGGAGCGGTCTCTGGGCGGGTCTGGGGTCTCCCCGGGTTCAGCTCCCCTGTGCAGGACCGCGCTCGGTCCCCTCTTAAGCCTGTCCTTCACAGGGCTACATGGATCCTTCTGGAGCCTGGTAATCTTACCACGTTTGTTTCAACGTTTGTAGACTCCAACGCCTGGGTCCATCCTGAGAACTTGACAAAAAAGTCTCTCCCATAATGTGTCCTTAAGTATGTCAGATCTGGCCAGGAAACTGAGAGATGGACCTTAGGCTCACGCTCCTCGTCTGTGATACAGACACTCACGCCCATTTCACCCGGTGGCTGAGTCTTGGGTGAGTCAACCACTGAGGAAATCACCAAACTCCACACGCCAGGAGAGCTCTGTCTTGTTTAATAACTTCGCCTCTTTTCCTGGCGCTCTGCTTCCTGAACCACCTGGTAGGAACCTTGGGTATGGGTGGGTGTAGGGGAGGGTTCCTGGCCTTTGAGTTCAGTGTGTTCTGTTAAAATAGGAGGTGTTGGGTGCAGGCATGAGATGAGAAGCCCCATGCACACGGCTGAGGCAGGAGGATTATCTCGAGTTTGAAGCTACCCTAGCGTACAGACCTGGATCCTGTCTGAATAAAGAGATAAAAGAAAAAAACATAAGAGTAAATAAGAAAAAGGAAGTTTATTTTATTTTATTTTTATTTTTTTCTGTTCAAATAGAACCCCTGGAGGGAACTGAACGACATTGTATTTTGCGTGTGGTTCCATGGTGTAATGGTTAGCACTCTGGACTCTGAATCCAGCGATCCGAGTTCAAATCTCGGTGGGACCTAAACTTTTTTTTTTTTTTTTTTTTTTCTTTTAAAGATTTATTTATTTATTACGTACAGAAGAGGGCACCAGATCTCATTACAGATGGTTGCGAGCCACCATGTGGTTGCTGGGAATTGAACTCAGGACCTCTTGAAGAGCAGTCGGTGCTCTTAACCTCTGAGCCATCTCTCCAGCCCGGGACCTAAACTTTTATTCAATTTTCTTCTCACTTAAATGGATACTCTTAATTCCCGATAATCACACCTTAATAGAGTTAAATACCTTTATTCACGAACTAAGTGACTCAATTCTTGCTTACAGTTTGTTTTCTGGAGGGAGGGGAATAAAAGGAAGAAACCTCAGGAAGGAATTGCAGTGGGAAGCAAGAACTCTGCTCACACCTGGCGGGGGTGGGGTGGGGGTGGGGAGGAAGGACTAGTAGTAAAGACCCAGAGGAAACAGTCCCAAGCTGTAATGGAAACCAGAAATAAAATTTATCTAGTCTGCACAGCAATAGTCGCTATTTTGGTGTGTGTGTGTGTGGGGGGGTGCTTTGTTTAGGGGGAGTGCTTTGTTTTTGTTTTTTGAATCAAAGTCTCACTCTATCCCTGAGTACCTCAAACTCGAGACAATCCTGCTTCTGTCTCCTGAAAGCTGGAACTCCAACTTTTTCGTTTGGTTTGGAGTTTTTTGTGTGCTTTATTTTTCCTTTTTAACATTTTCTTTTAGGGAGGGTCTCATGTAGCCGAGGATGGCCTGGAATTTCTAATGCTCCTGTCTCCGCCTCTTGAGAGCAGGAATTACAGATGACTCAGGAAGACGCGGTTGGCCACAGTCTCCGGTGAGTAGGGAGAAATCCAAGCTTGACCAGTTTGCACTAGCCCACGTCACGTGAACCGAGACTGGGAACGACTCCACACCAAGGGTGGTGACGTCGTGTGAGCGGGGGTTGGGTGGGGGACTGGTGTATCTTCTGGAACTGTCAGCTGGGTGAAAGTGCCCAAGGGGTTGTCAAGGGAAGGAAGGCTGGAGCCAGGGAACCGCAACCAGAGTCTGCTCCCGCGGTCTCCAAAGTCACGCTCGCTCTTCCTGCAACATCTTTCTCTAAAGTTTTTTGTTTTTCCAATGCCGTACTTGTACACTGCGCTGTGAGCGTATTCCCTTCCCATCGCCCCTTTTTGTCCCTTCTGCTCCCGCTGACCTCCTTCACAACCGGTCCACCCGGGTGTGAGCTCACAAGCAGGTCTCACTTAGGGAGCCACACACAGATGCTGTGTGTTCGTGACTGCAAGGTCACTTCATATCAGTTTCACAGCGCACAGGCCACACCTTTTTGAAACAGAAAATAACAGCGGGGAATAGTGCGTCTGCAGTCTCCAGTGTCACAGGCTGTTTGACAAGATTTCGCCGTGGAGGAAGGAGGCTGATTTATTTTCAATAAATAACATCCCACATTCAACGACAGGGAGCGCACATATATATTTCTCTCTTTCTTTCTTTCTTTCTTTCTTTCTTTCTTTCTTTCTTTCTTTCTTTCTTTTTTAAGGAATTTAGCGTCTTGATTTTTCACTTACTTAGATTTGTAAGAAGTTTGATTTTTCTTTAAAATATTGGTTATCTCTATCTTGTTTTATATAACCGCAAATCTGCCTGAGATCGTTTACTAAATTTAGGGGACCGTCATAATAAATTCGCCTCTTGTAAAATCGGGATTTACTCATAACCACATATGACCACACCGTTTGCTGTTCCCATAGAGTTTTCAATACATTTTCATACATATACACATGAGTTGGTGATGAAAAAAATTACCCTCAATCCTTCTAGTAAAGGATGTGTTTTGAATGCAAGTTTCCTTTTCACACATAATAAATTACTTATCAAATTCTCTAGTTATGTCTTTTAGTGTCCGCTCTCCTTAAAATATAAAGACAATTCAAGCCAGAAGAAGCAGGCCTAAAACATGGTTTTATAATTACTGAAAATACTTTAAAAAATCAGAACAGGCCGGGCGGTGGTGGCGCATGCCTTTAATCCCAGCACTCGGGAGGCAGAGCCAGGCGGATCTCTGTGAGTTCGAGGCCAGCCTGGGCTACCAAGTGAGTTCCAGGAATAGGCGCAAAGCTACACAGAGAAACCTTGTCTCGAAAAAACCAAACAAAAAAAAAAAAAAAAAAAAAAATCAGAACAGTTTATAGAAGTATCTTCTATTGCAATAGGTCATGGCAGGGTCTTTGAGCATTCAAAAATACAAAGAGTTTGGCATAAAACTTTTCGGCAGATGTAGACTGCGTTGTGCAAGAAGAAAAGGGTTCGTGGAAAATAAATAAATGTTTATCCTCCGCAGAACATAGCTATGAGGCCTACGGAGATCCCAGTAGTCAGTCGAGAACTAAGGCAGAAAGTAGAGCCATAGGGGAAGGCTAGCACATATATTGCGGGTCGGGGGAAGAGAACACGGAGTTTGAGGATGGCGGGACCATTTTCTCTGTAGGGTGGAAAGCAAGTGTGGGACGGAGAAACGAAGACGATTAAGGATGGAGATGTGCAGGTACTACGAAGGGATCTTCAAAATGTGAAAGGGTCCTTTTAGGAAGATGGAAATATGGTTACATATGAGAATTCCTTAAGGAGTCTTGCAAGTTGAAGGCTGTTATCACCACATACAGATCACAAAATCAAAGTTTCGGACCGCCACCAAAGTAAGACTTAAAGATAGAGGCAAAGTGCCACCCTTCTGTAGGGGACGAGGTGGCCGAGTGGTTAAGGCGATGGACTGCTAATCCATTGTGCTCTGCACGCGTGGGTTCGAATCCCACCCTCGTCGTAGGTCTTGAACAGGCCTCAACTTTATGCTTTTCCAAATCTTAAACTCTTCCAATCCTTAAGTAACTCCACTAGAGTATGTACTCTTGCTCTCAGCACACAAACTGCAAGAATTTCCTGCCGTAGTAGTGTATGTACCTCATCACTCCTTCAGGTCGCAGCTCACATCGCCTTCTCACGTGCTTTGGTTTGTGGTTTGTACCTCAGAAGACCACCTCTACACAGTTGGTGGGAGATTGCATCGTGCCTTTCATCTCCTTAGCCTCGATGTCACAGTGAGGCGTTTGGGAATCACCCGGTTTTTTCCTTGTTTTCTTTCCATTGCCCGATGACTGGGTATTAACCACAGAAAGACACAGATGAAACATCACAGCTTCTTTAAAGTACTTCACAGGAGCTTCAATATCCCTTATCTTCAAAGTCCTACTAAACGTTTCTTTTTAAACTTTATGCTCAGAAGTAATTTCAAATTTGTGGAAGATTTAAAAATAAGAATGGTAAGAAAGCCACACATACTTTTACTAGAATTTACTTATTCCCTCTCTCTCCCCTGTCCCCACAGGCCCTTGCTTTCTGGCCTTTCTCCCCCTCGTCTCTCTTTGAACCACTCCCACCGCTGCAGCCAAAAAGCAAACAAACAACAACAAAACAATTGAGAGGCAAGTTATATATATCAGCAGGGTCCTTGCTCTTGAGGGCATTTTTTTCTTTTCTTTTGTTTTTGTTTGTTTAGTTGGTTGGTTCGGTTTGGGTTTTTTGTTTGTTTCTTTATTTGTTTCTGTTTCTGTTTTTTGAGACAGGGTTTCGGGGTTTCCTGTATAACAGCCCTGGCTGTCGTGGAACTCACTCTGTAGACCAGGCTGTCCAGGAACTCAAAGATCTGCCTGCCTCTGCCTCATGAGTGCTAGGATTAAAGGTGTGCCTCACCACTGCCCTGTGAAGACATATTTTCTAAAAGACATTTTGTTTATAACCATGGTATAATTAGCACTTTAATATATTTCCTTTTATATGATGGGGTTGTCTGTTTTAATCTTTCACAAGTCTGTCGGTTGGTACAGGTGTGGCATTTATAGCATTTCTCTCTTCAGCCCAGGATGCAGGATGCAGGATTCCGGCTTGAATAGGAGCTATATGTAGTGCTTTAGCAGCCTTCAATCTGCAACATCTCCAAAGCATCCCTTTGCATATCTCATGAAAGTCATAGTTTGAAGGTCAGAGTTATTGCTCATTTAAGAAAATGGAAGGTCTGGGAATTTGGCTCAGTGGTTAAGAGCACTGGCTGCTCTTCTAGAAGCCCAGGTTAGTCATCTGCACCTCCAGATCCAGGGGATCCAATGCCACCCACGTAATCATACACATAGTGCACACACATGAAGGCAAAAACATTCATACACATAAAAACAAAATGTGTTGGGGCCTTTGAATCCACTGGGAGAAACCAGAGACTTAGACTCAACTCAAATTTAGATTAAATATATTTATTCTTTCTGCTGGCAGGACAGCAGCCTTAGAGCCAAATAGCACGCTATACAGAAGTGGGGTTAAGGTAAGGCTTTAAAGAGGACATCGGAAAGGTGTGCATTACAACTCTCCATGGACTCCAGAGCTGGGCGGGAGAACTGTTTTACTTCCCTCAGTTTTTTTCTTACTTTCCTGCTATATAGTCATAAAAAGAGCATTTCATCCCTTTCCCACAGCTATGAGCAAGTTTTACAGACGCAAAAGCAGCTGTTAATACCTCCCAGCCCATTATCCTATTCTTCTCTCACCCACAGGCCACTGGAATCTCCAGGCATTCCAGAGTGATTAAGGGATGCCTGGCTCCACGTTAAGTTTCTTTAGTCATCACAGGGGACCTGTGTAAATTATTACTCAGGTCTGAGCCCGCTAATGGCGGGGATACAGCAGTTCATTTCTGGGCAGGCAAAAACACAGTGCTATCAGGTTAGGGCTGGCTGTCACATCCCCACAAATAACACAAATTTAAAAGACAAGGAAATGGACCAATACTAATTTGGGCTTTGTGTGATGTTTTCCCCTTCAAAATTAGGTTCATATTCTTCATCTTCTGAAGAACACCATGTAAAACACATTCTTCTTTAGCACAAACTTCATTATTATCGTACATCAACAAAATGGTTGTAATGATATATCACAACCATGATGGAATGGATTTATGAAGAATAGAAAGGGAGTAACGCTGAAGTGTATTTCCATCCTTAGGAATACAGGACTCCATGTCTATCTCCCCCTGTAACCATGGCTGGCTCTGATCACCGCAGTCCGGTCAGTCAATGTACAAGCAGAGTTTTTCCTCTGCGATGAATAAGCAGCCTAGGGGAAGATACCAAAATGTTTTCCATGAAGTTTTCCGCTCCTATTTGGCGTCTACTGATACCCCCTGAACTGTGTTTACTGTGGTAGCTGCCGAGTGACAATTGCTCAGAGTCCACATTCTCCCACGTTGACCTGTCTGCGCTTGGCCTCCCATTGGAAGCAAGAGGCCTGCTTTTTTTTTTTTTTTTTTTTTTTTGGTTTTTTTCAACACAGAGTTTCTCTGTGTAGTTTTGGTGCCTGTCCTGGATGTTGCTCTGTAGACCAGGCTGGCCTCTACCTCCCGAGTGCTGGGATTAAAGGTGTGCGCCACCACTGCCCAGCCAAAGAGGCACCTTTCTTAATTTATGTAGTTGTGCATTATATAAAAAAAAAAAGCTCAGAAAATCCTATTTTTTTTTTTTCAGTTTTACATACAATTCATTACGTCCTTTAATGATTTTGGTACTCAGATGAAAGCCTCTTCAGGCTGACAAATAAGTCCTAGTGATATTCTGACATTACATCATTTGATGATATGAATTTCACCATAAGTTCTTCCAGGCTCAGCTGGCATCTTGTTGCTCCTTGAACGGATGGCTAGCATCTCTTCTGCCTCTACCCTTCACCTCCGTCTTCAGTTTGAATGTATGCCTAACCTTATTCTGTCTCGCCATTGGCCAAACAGCTTTATTTATCAACCAAAGAGAGCAACACGTACAGCGTACAGAAAGATATCCCCCAGCACATACGTCTGTGTACCATGTACATGCCTGGTGCCTGTGTAGGCCAGAAGAAGCCAGCCGATCCTCTCGAAGTGGACTCCATGGACGTTTCTGAGCCATTATGTGGGTGCTGAGAATCAAATCTGGGTCCTCTGGAAGAGCAGCCAGTGCTCTTAAATGCTGAGCCATCTCTCCAGGCCCCAAATTTCCCTTTTTAAAACGAGTTATCAGTCAGGCTGCCTAAATTAGGAAAGCTACGTTATAATTTACCACATGCAGTCTTGGATTAAGTACCTGTAATCTAAGGAATACTGAACACAGAAAATAATAAAACCCAAATGAACCTGGAAAGGGATGGCATCCCATGTTCTTTTCCTTAGCCGGTCTAAGTCCCTGTAACTGGAAAGCAAACAAAGCAGGTCTTCGTGGCGGCAGAAACAAAAACAGACAAGAAGCACGGAGCAAAGGAGTCTTGAGGAGAAAGACTACTCTATGCCGGAAAAAAACAGACGTGGAGACAATAGGCAGAAGAAGCAGGCACTGAGACCCAGCACAGCCTGCACCTCCTCTAGCTCCGCCCCCCCCCCCCCCCCCGACCCCCAAGCAGGCTGAATCCTCTTTGCCCCCAGTTGTTAAGAATGCCTAAGGCAGCCTGTGTCTAGCACCCCCACCCCTCACCCCCCTTTGAAAAGACACCTGAATTGTTAGCTTGTAGGCCCCAAATAGTAAAGAAACATGATGGAATTCCATGGTCTCAACACGAGAAAGACGAGTCCCTATGTCTTACCGCACACATATTGTACTGTGGATGCCAAGAGACGTCGTCTGGAGCTAGATTTGACTTGCTCCAGCTCCTACGCACGGGTTGTTGCTAGAAAAGGAGTCCACTATGCTATTTTGTCTCACTTGAGCATAACCTAGGCTTCTGCTGTTTCTTGCTGAGTTTAATAAACTCACTCATTCAAAACCAAAAGTACTGCTATCATGGATCATTCTTGGCTCTGTACAAGAGCTGGAGCCCGTGATTTTCACGGATAATTCATGCTCCAGGGGTGGAAGTTACTCCAGCTCTCCTTTTCTCCCCAATAGTGGGTGCTCCGTAAATTAGGCCAAAGACCAGAAACAGATTTTTCAAAAGTAAAATTAGTGCTATATTACTCAGTGGCATTAGCAGTGAACTCATTGATAAAATGTATACTAAACAAGATGGGATTTGACACAACCATGCATATTTCAACAAAATATTACATAAGCCACAAATATGTGCTGTGAGCTATGTGTAATGTCAAATGGTGTAAAGACATATTAATGAGTAAAAGCAAACAACAGAAACTGGTTTTTAATAATATTTTTAATCCAACATATCCAAAATATTAGCATTTCAACATTAATTAACTCGTCATATTTCCTGGGCTCAACAATCAGTACAATTAATGGACTACACTGATGGTGTAAGTCTAAAATGTTCCAGAGTTACTTCCTGCTGCTGCTTCCACACACCCTAAAACAGTAAAGTTCATAGTCTGCTCCTTTCACTGCACTCCAGGTTCAGTCTCCAAAAAGTCTGTGTGCAGCAATTGTGTTAGAAGTATTCTTCTAATATCCATTAGAACAGAACAAACTAATTTCCTTGGAATGTTTCTCTCTACATTAAAATGAGCCTTTCATCTTGTGACTAGATTTTCTAAAAGAAAGAAAAGTGCTAAACTATAATGGTTTTTTTTGTTTGGTTGTTTTATTTTTGAAATAGGGTCTTTCTATGTAGTTCTGGATGTCCTGGAACTCTCTATGAAGATCCAGGTTGGCCTTGAACTCACAGATATCTATTTGCCTCTGTCTACAGAGTGCTAGAATGAAAGCTGTGTAACACCACACTCAGCTCAAAAATATCGAATTTAATGAAAGTTAAAGAACAAAATAACTATAAAGCACTTACTATCATTCTTAAGTTTTAAGTTTAATACTTAGCAACACACACACACACACACACACACACACACACACACACACACGAGAGAGAGAGAGAGAGAGAGAGAGAGAGAGAGAGAGAGAGAGAGAGATTGTTTGATGCCTTTTTATGTTTCTTCATATTTGTGTATTTGCACATCATTTACCTTGAATATGTTAAAAGCCTTAACTACCCTTCCTATCGAATTAACACCCCAGAAACAGTCTGGCTCTTTTTATTCATCATCCGGGACTCCGGGTTGTTGTCTCTGCTCCACTCCTGGACTCTGTTAGTGCTGGACTTGTCCACCTACTCCAGATAATACATAAGAGGAAGTTGAATAGATCGATAATAGAAAGGCGTGTGTTCTGCTGAAGTCACTGCAGAGTCACAGAAGAGACTTGTCCCCACTCAGGACATCTTTCTTGGCCTCTGAAGTCCAGCTCCATCTTCCAAAAAGACACTTTTTCCTAAATATCAAATGGATTAAGACCTCAGTTAAACAACAACATTTCTTAGTTTTCTGGAGCTCAATTTAATTTCTACTTTTAGAAATTGGGAAAGTCAAATCACATATTCTTCAAGGGCAATGTTAGTAATCAAGAAACTGAACTTTACCCTTTAGGACTACAAGTAGTGCTTAACAGATCTCTGAAGACACTGCACTGGGTATCAGAATTTCTCAGGGGCTGGTTCAGGTCCCTCATAC
The DNA here is from genome assembly GCF_949786415.1 of Peromyscus eremicus. Lineage (NCBI taxonomy): Eukaryota > Metazoa > Chordata > Mammalia > Rodentia > Cricetidae > Peromyscus > Peromyscus eremicus. Next base: position 40,045,382 of record NC_081420.1, read on the forward strand.
CCTGATTTCTGTCTTAAGGGCTTGCCGATTCCTCGGGGTCCATTTCCTTTTCTTTCTTCTTTTGAAAAAAATATTTTAAACTTTTTATTGCATTCCATTTGTCTTATAAGTGCTAATGTGGGCCTGTGGAGGACAATTATTGGGAGGAAGGTGTTTTGTTTTGAGACAGGGTCTGATTAGTAGTTCTGAACGTCCTGGAACTCACTATGTAGATCAGGCTGGCCTCAAACTCGCAGAGATCAGCCCACCTCTCTGTGTGCTGGGATTAAAGGCATACGACACTATACTCAGTATAGTGTATAAAACTCAGTAGTTTTCTCCTTTTAACATGTGGGCCTTGTGGACTGGATTCTTGGCAGCAAGTGCCTTTACCCACTGAGTCATCATGCCAGCCCCTGCGCTCTTCTTCCAGAAAAATTTTTCTAATTTTCTAGTGATCTCATTGTCTCCAAATGCTATGCCTTTCTGAAACTCAATTGAAGCCTTTGGGAAATCAAATCCAGAAGATTCAAGAGCCAATTCTTTTTCATCTCCCACCACCTTTGGGTCGTGTGTGTGTGTGTGTGTCCCCCCTCCCTCCCCCCCGCCCCCGCCCCCGCCCCCGCCCTCGCCCCCAGACAGGGTTTCTTTGTGCAGCAGCTTTGTAGATCAGGCTGGCCTTGAACTCAGAGATCTGCCTGTCTCTGCCTCCCAAGTGCCGGGATTAAAGGCGTGCGCCACCACAGCCCAGCTGAGCCAATTCTTTTTACCTTATTCTATGTTTTCCTGAGGGAACCCAGTATGCTCCAGCTGAATGAAAGAAATGAACAAATAATGTATGATATATGATATCAGTCTGTACTTCTAACTCATGGCTACAGGCATTGTCATGTAAGAGGGTGGGTTGGATTCTGAGAGATGGGAATGAGCTTGGAGTCTGGTATCAGAGTGTTTCCAGCTGCTGGAGGTTCATGCTTTTCCCTGGGGGCATCTAAAAAAGCCCAAGCACTCAAAAGAAAACAATCAGTACTCTAAAGGACCAAGGAGGAAATCCCAATTAGAGCCTTTCCCCAAATTCTGCTCCATAACCTTTCCTCAACGTGGACTTTTTCTTTCCTTTTTTTCTTTTTTTTCTTGAGACAGGGTTTCAAATATCCCAGGCCCAGGAGGATGACCTTGAACTTCTGATCCACTAGGCAGTGCTGGGGATAAAACCCAGGGCTTCACACATGCTGGGAAAACACTGTACTGACTCTTACACCCCCAATCCTCCATCTCACATTGTTAATATGTTTCTGTTACTCGGAAAGTCTTTTACACAACCCCAGGTCCCCAGTCTTTTCCTATTTTAGTCTCTCTTCACATGACAGCCAGAGTAATCTAAACGCCAAGTCTAGACCTGCTTCTATGCTGCTCAGTCTAGTCACAGCGACCCGGTGTATTCAAGATGCTATCCACATTGTGTTGCGTGGCTTGCAGTCATGTCCACCACCCGCTTCTGCTCACCATAGTTATACCTGACTTTTTGGAAGTGACGCCAGCACGTCTTGGTGACCTTCCTTTCCTGCCTGAACATGTGGTTTGAGGTTGGCCTGCAATAAGATTGTCCATTTGATGACAATATGTACTGTCAGGCAGAATTCAAGTCTCAAATTCTAGTCAAAGTATTCCTCTGTTCACTCCCATTTCTAAGCTCTTGTCCCTTGTGTTAGAATCATTGGCTAGTTAACAAGTCCCCACTACATGGTGATTCTCTTAAATAGGAATTGTTCTGGATCACTGAATGACCAGTACAAAGGGCTGTGCACAGACATACAACTATCCCTAGACACTGCAAAGAACAGTAGCTCGTGTCTAATGCTTTCCTTCTGTCGCCATTCAATTAGATAGCCATCTTGGGAATGTCTTTGAAAGTTGAAACTGGGCCATTGAGATGATTCAGTGGATCAAGGCACTTGTAGCACAGCCTGGTGATGGGAGCTCAGTCCCTGAAACCTGGAACCCACGTGGTGGAGGGAGGGAAGAAGCTCCCCTGACCTTGACACACATGCCATGGCACACATGCCCAGGCACACATCATGCAGTAATAATATTAAAAAACCTATTAAAGTTGAGACAGGACTGAGGATGTAACTAAATGGCAGGGCACTAGCCTAACATTTGTAAAGTCCTGGTTCAAACCCCAATCTCACAAATACACAAATAAGTAAACAAACAAACAAACAAATAAATAAATCAATGCCAACCAGCACAGATATTTAGAGCCAGGTGTTTCTAACTTGGGTGATTGGAGGGTGAGAAATAAGCACACTCTACAGTCACGAGGGCTTAAATCTAGTCTTTGCTGAGGGACTTCAGGCAAATTTGCTAACGTTTTTCTGCTCTGGTAGCTTATAAGAGCTTGACAGTAATTCCTGTATCATAGACTTTTTTTCAACAATGTATTTTTATTTTATCATTCAATTTAAGATGATTTTTTCCAATTAGACTTTCTCCGAGGTATCTGTAAAATAGGAAATATGTAATGAATGTACCCAAAGAGTCATGTATGCCTCAGTGTGTGAGGTTGTTGTTGTAAAGAGGCGCAAAGGAAGACCCAGCTCCTGCACACCCTTTGCAAAGGAAGACGCCCAGCTCCTGCACACCCTTTGCAAAGGAAGACGCCCAGCTCCTGCACACCCTTGCTGCTGTTTGCGGCTGGAGAAGGTGTAGGTTCCTGCTGTCCTCCCTTCCGGATGCCTTGTTGTTTGGCCTAAGGGCTTCATGTCCTGATGGTCCCCTCTGACAAAGACGTGAATACACAAAGAGTTGATTTGATGAGGCACAAATAAAAAGAAATAGAAATGAAGTGTAAGCTTTGGTTTCCCTACTTGGGCATTTTGCAGTTCCTATCATGGTCTATGATGTAGAGACAAGAAAAGGGCTTCAGCATCCTGGCCATCTCCTCTGCCTTCCCACTTCCGGAATACCATCCTTCAAGGTCAAACCGCTGCTGTGCACTTAGGGTGAGTCTGCCCTTGCAGCCCTGAAGCAGTGCTGTTTGACTGGTCGCATCGGCCAAGCTGCGATGGATCTATGCAATTGAAATTTGGTTTTGCCAGCTTCCCACCGCTCATACAGAAACCAACAGAGTAAGAAGAGCAAGTCTCCATGAACACCAAGTGGAGGCAGCAAGTGGAGAAGCTGGTAGATAGGAATTGGCCTACTTTGATCCTGGAGGGAACCGGCCAAGAACCTCCCTTTCCCAGACTGAGGAATGACTTTTCAGGTCTGATAGGCTGGATCTTCACCAGTTAGTCTTGTACATTAAACTGACCAAAAGAAGGGTGGGGCTAAGCCATTGCCAGTTTGGGGGGGGGGGGACTGGGGCAACTTTCAAAAGAAAGTGGTGTAAATAGCAACACACAAGAGATGACCTTCACTCCCAAGAACAGACTCAACGCAGATCAGATTACACACAAACACCCCCAAGAAACCAGAGAAACAAGCAGTAAGAACTGAAAACTTACTGTCTCTATGGGATTAGACAGCCAAGCTCTTCTTAGAGCCCTAATAAAGGAAGGCTGAGGTGTAAGATCAACCTATCTCCTCCCGAAGATGCTTGTTACCTTCCTGCCATGGCCACTCCCCAAATGGGAGGCTATGCCCTTGTGGAGCTCACAGTTATACAGGGAGGTGTGGGTGGGAAACGGAATCAGAGTTTCTACTCTGTTCCAGGAGCTGTAGTCCCATGCAGCCCCATTCCCTACCAACACTAGATGACACATTAGTGGCCTACCTTCTTGGAAGATTTAGATGAGGACACACAGAGGGGACACCTACAGCTTTCACTTTTGATCTGGGATATGTTTGGTATATAGAATTGGAAGAGATTGAGGCTCTTCATTGCAATCGGACAGGGACCGTGGACTATTTCTTGTAAGTATGATATCTTCGGGGGCGCCCTGGCTCCCGATTCCTTGGAGTTTTTGATTTTGTACCAATACAGAATGAAGGTGCCCATGGTCTGACAGGGTCTCTCCCCACAGAACCCTGCACAGTTGGAGAGGACATCCCAAAGCCAAGACTACTACCTGCCTTAGTGGCTTCAGGTATAGGGGTACTCTGAGCAAAGGGGACCAGAGAGGGGGCCCCAGCCACAGTCTTTCTTGCAGTGACACTGACCAGAGGTGTGATCTGGCTAGGAAGGCTCTGCATGTTCTGGTTCCAGCACTGTACAAAGGGAGCCAGGGTGCTTGGGGTCTCACTCTGTCTTACACAAGACGTGCTCCTTTGTGGGGCAGCCATAATGACATCAGGCTCCCCACAGTCCATCGGGGTCACCAATCCTCCAAAAGCAAAAGGTCTCGGGGCTGTGCTACCAAATACTGAGCTGTAGGCCCCGCTCTGGTGGTTCTGTCTGACAACCCCCAGGGTGGTTGAGCTAGCTTTACTGAATGGAAAACCAGCTAGAGTGCTGCCCAAACCTGGCTGGATGCTGCCGGAAGTGTGGATAACAGAGGCTGAAGATGTCAACCCCCCAGAAGCTGGCAGTGTAGGCTTGCTGAGGGCCATTTGAGCAGGAGGCAGCGTCTGGGTTGGGGACACAACTGAGTTCCCTGGAAGGAAAGAGGTACTGAAGCTTGGGACGGGAGCTAGTGGAGGAGAGCATTGCTTCTGCCTCTCTGTGGCCCCGGGTGAAGCCTGGGAAGGACTTCTTTGGGATGGTGGCAAAGGTGACTTTGGGCTTGACCCTAAAGATGTCGTGAGTGCTGAAGTCACACTGGAGACGCTCGAGGTCACGGTACGCTTGTTTGTGGACGGTAAGCCTGAAGCTGGTGGAGGTCTGCTCGGCCCCTTCAGTTTAGCAGTGCTTCTGAGAGGGGATATCTGGATGGCACTAGTGAGGACCTGGCTGAAGATGGTGACTGTGTGTACAGTGGGGGCTGTAGGGTGCTGGCATGGGAAAACTAAATCGGTGGCTGAGGAAAAACCCTGGGAAGTGCCAAGCAGTAAAGTGTGGCAAGAAGGGACAGAGTAAGAGTTGCCCATGGTGCTAGTCACTATGTTCAAGTCCACACCAGGATCTCTGGATGTGCTGGCTGTAATGGCAGATGTAACCATAGAGGGGGCTGTGGCTAGGCCATGGAAGAGATGGGCAGAAGCAGAAATCAGTGAAGGAGGAGAGGCCTGCTGGGTGGACACAGGAGCTGTCACCGGCATAGTTTTAAGTGGTTCTATACTGCCAAAGATAGGCTTGCAGGTGGGCCTTAAGATGCTCGGAGTTGTGGAAAGAGAAGAGCTTGATGATGCTCCAGCAGCCATGACAGAAATTCTGGAATATGAGGAGTCTCTCACCTCACTATTGTGTACAGGCCCCAGAACAGGTCTTAATGCTGGGTGAGCAGACGTCTCCACAGGAAGTACAGATGCAGGAAGATGGAGAATTGGGCTACTCACCACCCTAAGCAGAGTGTTTTGTGTGGTAGGTGCGGTGGGGATAATGACAGACGAGTGTGGGGGTGCCGCAGACCTGTGAGCCTGAGGGACTGAAGATAGCCAGTTGGAATCAGTGACTGGCGATGTGGGAGAACTTGGAGACACCTGGATGGAAGCAATTGAGGGTTTTGAGTCTGAGGAGATGCCTTGAAGGTGCTCTAACTGTGAGCACCCATGTGGAACAGGCATGTTCTCTGAGCTTCCCAGCTGAGGACTCATGTGGGTACTGACTACTGTCTCAGAGGAAGGCGGACTGAGAGGCAAGGGAGGCTGGACACTAGCCCTGGTCTCAGGAATGCAGTCTGTGGCGGTCCCAGTTGTAGCGTCTGTGGTTTGGTTGCACGGCCCAGTTTGGCTCTCTAAGGTCAGGTCCTCTTCAGTGACAACGCAGCCTTGCTGGCAAGGTGTGGTCAGCAGGTCCCTAGGAGCAGATGACAGTGGAGGAACCACCCAGTTCGGCTGCCCGGAGATGCTGGGTGTGACTAAGGGGTGAGAATTAGGACTTCCCCCTGTCTTTTTCAGTGGCCATTCTGGAGTCTGGACTGATGTCCTGGAAAAATGTCTCTTCCAAGACTCTGAGAGATATCTGGAAGAACTGTAAGAGCTGGTAATAGCGTTTCTTGTAGTGCTGAGGGGGCCGCGTGTGCATATGCTAGCCAAGAGGGCCACGGAGGAACAACTGGGCCTCTTCCGTTTGTGATCTGAGCTCTGGGCGTGGAGGCTCCTTTTCAGAGACCCGGGCCTGGCCACAAACGAAACGGTGGCCCCGCTTTTCAACAGGGGCTTAAAGGCGGACCACGGGCTGGCGGAATTCCTTTTGCCGTCCGAGCCGTCGGGGGACAGCGGCTCTTCCCACCTGGCTCTGCCCTTCCTGCACTCGAGGAGGGCCTGCAGCACCGGGTCCCTTCCACACCCGCCTGGTGGCTCCTCCGAGGGTCCCGCAGAGTTCACCACCTTCGAGGAGGCGGAGAACGAGGGCCGCGGCCTCCGCTCCGGCGGCGAGATCTTGACCGTCACCGGACTCCAGGTGGCCCTCGGGTGCCGAAGGGACCAAATATTCCGCCGGAGGTAACTTTCCCACCAGTCCGAAGGAAGCGAGCCCATGATGGGGTTCTGCGGCCTCTTCATGGGAAAGCGCCTCCAGGCCTCGCTGACGAAGGCGGCGGGATTGGCGGGGTCCCAGTCTGGCGGCTTCCGGGCCGGCCTGTGCCGCCGGGCGGGCTGGGCGCGGTGGACGTGCTGCACCCGGTGGACCTGGTAGAGGGGCCTGGCCGGTCGGCGGGGGGCGGGCTTCTCCCGGGCGTCTGCGCGCCCCTGGCCCGGGGACCGCGGCGACGACCCCGCTTTGCCCAGGTAGCTGCCCATGCGGAGAGGCGCGGGTGGACCGTCGCTTCCAGCCCGCTTTCGGCTTCTGGGGTTTCGGAGGTCGGCGGAGACGGCCGAGTCCAAGCATCCGCGGCTCGAGTGACGGTTGGGCCACGGGTGCAAGAAAAGCGCGAGGGTGCCAGGGAGCTGGGGACACGCGAGCCTCGGCAACCGTGTCGGCCCGCCCTGGGATCTGCGGTCTGAGCGCGGTACCGGCTTTTTCCAGGGCGACGTGGGCAGAGCTCAACCGGGCTCGGTGTCCAGCATCCAGCCAGGACCGGGCCCTGGACCTGGAAGCGCATCCGTCCGCGTGCCAGTTCCCCACCCTCTGAGCTGGGAGCGACTCTGCGCGATTTGAATCCTACAGAGTGTTTGGGGAGGGCAGGGGCGGGTGGGCTCGAGAGTGCATGCGACACAATAGCACCGATGGAACTGTGCAGGCAGGCCACAGGGCATTGTGAGCTGTCAGTGGGAAAGGCAGCAGCCCACCTTGCAGACGGAGGTGATATCTCTCGGTTCCATCAGTGCCTCCGGGCGGCCAAACCCAGGTTTGTAACCTTGATGTTAAGCTGAACCCTGGCAGGAAAGGGACAGTTAGAAGACACTTAGTGCTCTTCACTATCATATCTTTTTTTTTCACTTTCAGAATTAGTGTGTTGAACAGGGAAAAGCTAGAGAATGTTTCACTCTACACTCCAATACTAGCCAATGGCATGGATTTGCCATCAAAGAACTCTGCCAGGCCAGGTATGAGCTGGAACCTTACCTTTCACCAAAGACAAAACAAGTAAACACGCCAAAACCCCAGCTAACCATCACCCCCGCGCGCACACACAAAACAAACAAACAAACAAACAAACAAACAGTACGACAAGCAAGATGTCCAAGCCTGAGGATCACTTGGTGGAAGGAACAAGCTGACTCCCACAAGTTGTCCTCTGACCTCCAAATACACAATAGCATGCTCCCACACAGACCCCAAACAAAACGTAATTTTTAAATATAGTTGTAATTTTTGTTTGTTTTGGTTTTTTAAGACAGAGTTTCTCTGTGTGACAGCTCTGACTGTCCTGGAACTCGCTTTGCAGACCAGGCGGGCCTAGAACTCGGAGATCTGCCTGCCTCTGCCTCTCGAGTGCTGGAATTAAAGGTGTGTACCACCACTGCCGGGCAATATAATTGTAGTTTTTAAAATTTTAACTGAAGTGGAGAGACTCCACATGTACACACATGTGTGCACACACATTCAATCATACAGTGCACTACACACACAAAGTTACTAGAGGATATTCAGAAAATATAGAAATTATAAACATCTGTATATCTAACAATAGAGCATCGACAAATATTAAACAGTTCTAGAAGATCACACTGAGATGCCACTAGTCATGTAAACAGGGCAAGAATAAAGAGGGGTGAGTCCAACAATGATGTGTCTCCAAGAAGCGGTTTCGTAGAGGAACTGGGTGAGGGTAACTGAGGCGCAGGTTGTATTTATGATGAATCCTGGCTACGCACAATTGTCAGAGCTCGCCACAACCACAATTGTGGGATTCTGTTTCTATGAAAGAGAGTGGGTAAATCCACAGAAATGATTGCTGGTTGCTTAAGGCTGGGGCAAAACCAAAGTGAATTAATAGAAAGGCCAGAGATGTATCAGCTAACTGGGGTGGGTTGTGTGGTAGTGGTGTTTTTGTTGTTATTTTTTAAGTAGTAAAATTTGACTGATGGGATTTTTGCTTTTCTTTCGAAACATGACATTGCTATGTAGCTCAGACTGGCCTGGAACTTGTGATGATCTTGCCTCAAGCTCACAAATGGTGGGATAATAAGTGTGCACCATTGCACTCAGCTGCACCGAAACTTCTTTAACCCCTTATAATGGGGGTTAGAATTACATTGTTTAACTTGAAAATGTGGGAATTTTATGGTTTTCATTTTGTTATCAATTTCTAATCCCATTCTGGTTAAAAATCAGTAACTAAAAGAATGTGCAGCGTGAATATATATAAATATATATAAAATCAACCAGTGTAATCAAACTGAGTGCCCAGAAAAAGAATCAAATATTTGTGGGAAAAGATGGTACCAGGCAGTAGTAGGAACCCAGGAGATCTTTCCAATAAATACTATTGTATCCTTTGAACACTTCCCACAGGAAAAATAAAGCAGGTCCTTTATTTTACATAAACAAAAATCAGTGTGTAAAAGATGAAACAAATCTTGCAGAAATTAACACGAAAGGCAACAGTTCCTTAAACAGGATACTGAATATGCTAACCAAAAAGGAAAATACTGAGACTTTGAAAATAATTCTATGTTAGGTTATATTTAAAAATAATATTCTGTTTCATAAGACATTAAAGAAGGTTGAAAGTGAAGCTGGAGAGCGGGGTGAGTTTTAGCTGAAACCAGTTTCTTGTTAACGAGCTATGCAGGGCACTTAGAAATGGTCCTCAGTAGAGGGGGACCTATAGGAAAAGCACAGTACTTGGGAGAAAACTGTCCAGATCATCAGCAGACAAGCAAAGGCCCTCAGCTTCGCTGTTAATCAAGGACATGCATATTAAACACACTACACCACCACCATATACCTGGGAAAACGGCAAAATCAAAACAAGTGTAAGTTAAACTAGGCTTAGTGGCACATGCCTGTAATCTTAGAACAGACAGAAAGGTCAGACATTTAAGACCATCCTCCTGGCTTATCTTCTAGAAATCCAATGTTAACAAACATTTATAACTCCAGTTTCTGGGGGATCTGATATCCTCTTCTGGCCTCTGCGGGCTCATCTGAGGTGGTAGACCCACAGACACAAAATCATCCAGGCAAAATACCCATACACAGAACAGTACATTTTTTGAAAGATCATTCTTGGTGCACTAGCCTGGGCTACATGAGACCTGTCTTAAAAGAACCGAAAGCAAAGTAACAATACAATGAAAAAGTTGAAGTCGTGAGAGACACTTGGAAGTCTGTGTAGTATCTCTTAATGCTGGGCCTATTTCCAGCAGTGGCAGAGGCAGAGAGACACAACCAAGTCCACAGTTCCCTCTCAGAGGCCTCCATTAGGGCAAAGCTGGATCTTTGGCTTTACCATAGAAAAGAATTTCAGAATAGGCCAGTATGAAGCAGAATTAGAGCTGAAAGGTCTTGGAAGTAGGGACACTGAGGCAGATTGTTGGGGCTAAAAAGTTTAATGGAAGAGCTATTAATTCTATGGACAGAGAATAGCATAGCAGGGGTTCTGGGGAGAAGCAATCCCACTGGGGAGAGTCAGGGTCCCTTATAAACTAAAAGGCCAGTAATGTAATGTTAGGTCAGGACTGCTGCTCAAGCTTCAATGTCTGTATGAGTTCTCCTCTCACAGATACCAGCAGGCACCCCATCGACAGGTGGATCTCTGTGAGTTCCAGGCCAGCCCGGTCTACGTAGTGAGTCACAACCCAGCCTGGTCTACACAGTGAGTCACAACCCAGCCTGGTCTACACAGTGAGTCACAACCCAGCCTGGTCTACACAGTGAGTTCCAGGCTACTGTCTGTTAGATGTTGTCTTTGAATCTCTAGCTAACAGACTTCTGGGTACCTGGAAGGGGTGTTAGTTGCAACACATTCTTGCTCCCCTTCTCCTTCCCTGCCTCTGGCTGGGGAATCAAGTCTGGCTGCACACTCCCTGGAGAGCTGTAAGATCCAACCCCAGGCTCAGCCACTAGATTCTCTTCAGAGCCTTGCCATGCTGTCTTTGTGATGCTCAGGCCTGAACTCCCCCAGAGCCCCCTCTATGCTGTGGTCTGTCTGTCTGTCCATGGAGTTAATAATTCCTGAACTCCTCCAGAGTCCACACTATGCTGTGGTCTGTCTGTCTGTCCATGGAGTTAATAACTCCTGAACTCCCCCAGAGCCCACACTATGCTGTGGTCTGTCTGTCTGTCCATGGAGTTAATAACTCCTGAACTCTCCCAGAGTCCACACTATGCTGTGGTCTGTCTGTCTGTCCATGGAGTTAATAACTCCTGAATTTCTTACCAACAATCCATCTCAGTGTCTCTTTGAACCCCACATATGAGACCCGTCAGGAGTTTATTGAAAAACGTTTTTACAATTGATTTTTAGACAAGGGGATTAGATAGTGAGAGATGCTGGGGGTGTGGTGGGGGCCTAGAGCTCAGACTGGGGGTGTGGTGGGGGCCTAGAGCTCAGACTGGGGGTGTGGTGGGGGCTGGCAAGACAGCTGAGAACTATGAGGTCAAAGAGCGGCACCTCATTGTCTTTATGAACAGCCATATATATGATTCAGGTGAGTTATGAAGTTATTATCTTTAACCATTTATTTAAGTGGTTGCTAAGGAATTTAAATGAAATCACAAGGTAGTTCCTGGGTAGCAACTAACAGGATTACCACTGAGAAGGAACAACTACAGACCACAGGAATCCAGGAAATTAGGTTATCACTTCTGTAGACTTAATGGTTTTATTTGTAAAACTCCTAGAAACTGTCTGGGAGAGGGAGGAGCCCCTACCCAAGTCACATATATTCAAGCCTTAACTCTGTTTATTGCTATTTAAATTTTTATTTTTTGTTGTTTTTTGTTTATTTGGTTTTGTTTTGTTTTGTGTGGGGGGGGTTGTTGTGTTATTTTTTGTTTTTGTTTTTGTTTTTTTTTTTGAGACAGAGTGTCACTGTGCAATCCTGGCTGGGCTGGAACTTGCTGTGGAGACCAGTCTGGCCTCAAGTCAGAGGAGATCTACCCGCCTCCATCTCCCAATAGCTAGGCTAAATGGCATATGCCAGGCAGCATGCTTGGCTATTTCCACATTTTTATTTGAAAATATTTCTGTATAAAAGTAATTGTGTGGTGGTGGCACATGCCTTTAACCCCAGCACTCAAGAGGCAGATGCAGGCAGATCTCTGAGTTCAAGGCCGGCCTGATCTACAGGGTGAGTTCTAGGACAGCCAGGGCTACAAAGAAAAACCCTGTCTCAGAAAAAAAAACAAAAAGACAAAGAACAACAACAGCAGGAAATAAGGAAGAGAGGGAGGGAGGGAGGGAGGGAGGGAGGAAGGAAAGTAATTCTACTTCTGTGTTGGCAACCTTCACAGCATTTGCAACCTTCCTTTTGCTGGAAAGCATGATTCTCAGCTGGTAGAGGCTTCAGACTCCAGAGAGGGACTCCTTTGTCACCCCACCTCATAATTTTCCCTTAAGTTATTAGAGAGCTCAGCTTCCCCACGGGAAGTAGGAAAGTATACAAGGGCAGGAACACCAGCAGGTACCAATCGTCATTCCACTTTGCTTTAAAGGGTATCTTCCAGATCTGGCCCCTGGCCACCAATGTTCCACGTCTCTTTCATACACAAAACACACCATCTTCCAGGAATGCTAAAGGTTTCAGAAACAACCTTTTAAATCCATTCAGGTGTTCACGGGACACTGAAATGTACAATTCCTTCAATATTCGTTGTCAGAAGTAGAAACTTATTGCATAAGGAAGGAATCCAGGACACCTGGGCATGAGTTTGAACCTCTGAATACCAAAGTCAGTTTGGAGCCCTACCGAGGAAACCACATGGTTCCTATAAGGGACCTAGAAATATGTGCAGCAAATACCATGATGGCTGGGTAATACAGCAAATGCATTCTTGGATTCAGGAAAAACAGCTAAGGAGGTAACTGAAATTCCACAGGATTTGGTATTCATTTTGTGGGCTATTACTGTTTACTGGAAGCCCAAGAAACCATGTTCTCAAGAACTATAATGTCATCAAAATGCTTTGTATTTACCTATAGTTTTGTAAGTGGTCATGTTCACATGAAGGAGCCAAGTGATTGTCTTCAGTATATCCTTATAAGATCCTCAATATGTGTCTGTCCACGGAGCACCCAAAAAGGACATTTTTGATGACAACAAAAAACAACGATGAGAAATGGAAAGCAACTAGTTGAGAACAATAAAGCTGTTTTGTTTGTTGTTTTCAGATACAATTTAAAAAAAAAAGCAAGCCGTTAAAAAGAAAGGTATCACAAAAATACATGGAATGTGCTATCTCTTTCTAGGTGAACATTGGTTGAGTGAATGTTTGAGATTTATCTTGCTGGACACTAGAAAGGAAAGAAACTACATACACAGTATGTGGTAGCAGCTCAGATGACTTCTGAAACTTTCCTGTGGAATGTTGCTGTTGCTAAGAGACAGGGAGGAACGACACCACGAAACCGGAGGGCTAAAAATTGTGATTTTTAGGGCTGGTTGGTTACAAGTCTGACTTTTCCAGGTCCTTCTGTAAGAGGGCTTTGTGCTAAAAGGTCATAGCAGAGGATGGTTTCGATCCATCGACCTCTGGGTTATGGGCCCAGCACGCTTCCGCTGCGCCACTCTGCTAGCACACTAAGAAGACTTCTATTTCACTCTCTAATGGCCAACATCGCTTTTCTCGTTTTCTGGCATTCTAGTTTCTTTTCTTTTGCTGGGATGGTTTCTTCCGAGTCTCCACCGCACAGATTCGAAACCCACCGTTGCTAACTCGGCCCCAGGCCTCCTCCCGGTCGGTGCGCCGGGTACAGAGCCACGCGGCCTTCTCACTAGTTTCTGCTTAAGTCTTACAGGCGATCGTTGTGCTAAAAAAGTTTACATTTGGTTTCACGGGCACAGGGTTTCCAAAACAAACAAACAAACAAACAAACAAACAAACAAACAAACAAACAAACAGATTCCCGATTCAAATGCGAACGTGGCCAGGGCAATTTCAATCGTATTCCGCGTGGGGTAGTTTCGACACAGACAAAGAAATAAGGTAACCAGCTTCCTCTTGCTTCGGCTTCTGTCGGGGACCAGGGCTTTCAGGAAGGCTGTGGATCACAGGTCTGTCTTGAATCCAGTCACGCGTTTCCAGAGCCGTGCAAACCTTGGTCTCTAGCGATGGGAGGCAGCCTGTTGCCATTAAGCTGTTTTATCTTTTATTTCATTTTATTTTTATGTATTGCTTTAGTTTATTCTGCGGTGCTTCTCCAGGCTCACAATAAAGTCGGCTTCTGCTCCGCCGGTAGTGGAAGCCCCAAGAACTCCGACTCCGCCCCGTCCGGCCGCCCCACTGCGGTGAGCGAGCGCCCCCTGGCGGACCCACATAAACGCACTGGTCTGTTTGTAGCCCCTGGAGGTTCTCTTTCCCGGGCAGTCTCTCCTGGAAGTCTGGGCCTTCTTGCTGTTAGGATGGCTCATCTTCCTCTCTGGGGAGATTTCCTCAAGCCAACACTAGACAGCATGAGCTTGAATTCTGACGTGTCTGTCAAACTTGGGAGGGAGAGGCCAGAGACAGGGACTCAGGCAGACAGGAAGGCAGTCTGGGTCTCTGGAGTTGTTCTGAACACCAAGACAGCTTCGTTATCATCTTCCATCCTCTCATCTCTGACATCTTAAGAGAATTCTTCAAATTGAGTCACACAGAGGCAAATCTCGGGATTGGAGAGATGGTTCAGTGGGTAGCAGCACTAGTTCCTCTGCTCTTCTAGAGGTCAAGGTTCAGTTTCCAGCAACCACGTGGTGGCTTACAACCATTTGTAATGGGTGTGATGCCCTCTTGAGGTGTGCAGGTGCACATGCAGTCCAAGGACTCACATACATAAACGGACCTATTGTCAAACTTTTCTGACTGCAACCTGGAGTCAGAAAGACGTTAAATCACACCAAACAAATATTTATCTCCATGTATATTTGTGAGACCGAGATGCCAAACCCAGCAAGTAATATTTGCCTTTAAATAGTTATGATTTCTTTATGAGTGCTGCCCTGCATGTGGGTATGTGCCTGGTGCCGGGAAGGACCGAAGAGAGCTTTTGATCTCCGGAACCTGGAGTTTCAGGCGGTGTGAGCCACCATGTGGGTGCTGGGAACCGAAAGCTATTGTGGCCAACGAGCCATCTCTCCAGTCTTCCTTCACCAAGTAATACTTTACCTGTGGAGTTTACTCTCGTCCCTGTTATTATTCTGTTCCGTTTCTTTCATTTCATTATCAGCACACCAGTCCTGAAGGGTGGAGAGAGAGCTCTGTAGTTAAGGCTGCTCTTGCAGGAAACCCTGCTTGGGTTCCCAGCGCCAATATCCACACAGGCTCACAGTCACTTTGCAGTTCCATACTCTGGACTCCAAGGTTATCCACACATGTGTAGACACAAACACATACACATAATTTTAAATTATTTTTCAAAAACTAATAGGATCTCACCATGTAATTTCAGGTAGTCTAGAACTCACTATATACACTGAGCTGGTCTCCAATTCACAGAGATTCACATGCCTCTGCCTTCTCAGTGCTGGGATTAAAGGTGTGTACCATCACTGCCCCGCAAAAAAAGAAAAAAAGAAAAAAAGTGGGGTTTTTTGTTTTTGTTTTTTTAAAGATACCAGTTATGACCATTTTAATATTGGTTTTATGTCATTCGCTTTGGCGTTACAAGCTGGTTTGAAAGATACTGTCACATATAGAACGGTATTTGAGATGGATGGTCCTCCTAGAGTTAGATGATTCGTGAAACATGCTACCTTCCCCCAAATGGAAGGACAGAAAATCCAAGTCTTGTATTTTAACATAGCAGGTATGTAAATGTTTTTAAAAACAGCTTACTCTAGAAGTGAAGCTCTTCCATGATCTGTAAGCTTTCCATAGTGTGTGTGTGTTCCTCATGAAGGGCACATAATTTAAAACTGATATTATACTTATCTCCTTGGAAGAGAGTGAAAGGCTCACTATTTCAGTTATTGATTTCCCTAGCTTAGGAAGAGAAGAATTATAAGTGCCTGAACAGGGACTTGAACCCTGAACCCTCAGATTAAAAGTCTGATGCTCTACCAATTGAGCTATCCAGGCCCATATAGAAATGGAATCAACAACTACCAACTTCATTGGTAGAATAATTCTTATACTGGAAAATGATGGAGTCAATCTGTAACTGTGAGGGCTGGTTCACTAAGCATTTGTTCACAGGTTCTGTAGGTAAGCCTACGGAGCAGGAATGTGAGTGACACGGAAAAACTAACCCTTCATTGTAAACCATTTGTGGAAGAGGGAAATGAACAGAAGAAAACAATGGACTGCTTTGATGAGTATCGGTAGTTAAATCTGCCACCATCGAACCTGATTACTGGACACCAAGAAGCAAACAGAATGACACAAGGAAAACAAGAAAAAACTAAGAGAAGCAAGAAGCAACCAGGGACGACATGGTGTCTGAGGGGCCTGAGAAAGACTCTTCAACAAGAACGGTACAGTGAGTGTGCGGGGCCCTACCTGCCCTCTCCACTGCTCTGGGTGCCCCTCTCCTGAATGAACGTGGGCACAGTTGGTGTATTCACTGGGCATCTACCATTTTTTCTCATAAAGGTGAATTCGGAAGGAGACAGTGACTTCATTACAGGAGTCAAAAAGCCATGCCAATGCTTTCCAACATCTTTTCAGAAGAGAGAAGAACAGCTGTGGCTGTAACTCAATGGTAGACTGCTAGCCTAGAACATATGAGACCCTGTGGTTGATCCTCCAGAAGTCCATATACATAAACAGGAACAAAAAGAGAAAAGTACCCACCTCATACACACTTTTTTTTTTTCAGTTGTTGAAGATTGTTAACCAACCCTCATCTATTTTTATTTAAAGTGTTGTTCTGTGATTCAAATAGAATTTCATATGAGTGCAATGTTGTGGAGTATTCCTTTACACTGTGTAAATTACACTATGATTAGTTTAATAAAGAAGCTGACTGGCCAATAGCTGGACAGGATAAGATTAGGTGGGAAAACCAGACTAAGGACACTGGGAAGGAAGAAGAAGGTCGGAGTCAGAGAGTCACTAGCCAGCCGCAGAGGGCATAGGAGATGAACACGCTGTGTTAATAAACATAATGCCACATGGCAGAGCATAGATAAGAAATATGGGTTAATTTAAAATGTAAGAGTTAATAATAAGCCTGAGCTATTGGCCTATCATGTATAATGAATAGTAAGACTCTCTGTGGTTATTTGGGAACTGACTGCTGGGACAGGAAGATTCCACCTACACAGTGTCACTCTGTATTTTGTTTCTTGATTTTCCTACCATATTCCTTTGCATCAAATATAGTCAGTTCTCACATACACAGACAGATCCAGCAACCATAGATTCAAACAACCATGGGTTGAAACATTTCTAAAAAATCATTGTACTGAACATATGAACTGTTTGTTCATTAATTCCTAACAGTGCAGTATTCAACTACTTACAAAGCATTTGTATAGGATGTAAATACAAAATGTATAGGAAGCTGCATGAATCTATTCTACCCACTCCTCATGAGGTCCTAATGACAAACCAAAGTACAATTCACCATCTGGGCATCAATGACTTTATTGGGTCTACTAACATTGGACAAGGGGCTGCCTACAGGAACATGGGCACCAAAGCAGGTGTGCTGGAGACCCTTTACCCAGCATTCATGATGGCTTCCCCCTCGGCTGCTTAGACAGAGCCCTTTCCTGACCAGTACACCTTCCCCAGTCTGTATACTCTAGCCCTTCCCCAAGACCTTTAAGGCAACAATCTTGGTGGCACTGCATAGAAATGACTGGGAAGACTGGCTGGAAACTCAAGAGGTCCTAGTGATGCTCTTTCCCTCCTTCTTTGAGAGACAGTCAACAACCTGTAGCCCAATCATGATGGACTCTTGAAAGTAGTCATGACTGACGAGATGAAATGAAAATGGGGGCTGTTTTGCTTGAATGAAAGTGCTCTACAACAGGTCCACACACAAGTGCTATGATATTTTATAAGGAATTCTGAATAACCACAAATATAGTATCTGCTGCATTTCTGTTGTAAAAGTAATTCTAGGACAGGCAAAACGGCTCAGCAGGTAAAGTTCTTGCTGTGAAACCCCGATAACCAGAGTCTGGTCTTACATAAAAACTGGAGAGACAAAAGCTCACAAATTTGTCTTAGGACTTCTATATGTGTTTCATGTGCACCATGGCACATGTGCCTGTACACACACCATGCACACACACACACACACACACACACACAACTAAATAAATAAATAAACAAACAAACAAATAAAAATATGCTAGTCCAAACTGAGTGGTACAATGTGAAACATAACCACCAGATTTTGAATACTTTGAAAAACATATGAAGTATCTAATTAACAAATACTGCTGTTGCTCAGGACTGGTGTGAAAAAGAAACTTATTGAAGGCTACAGGGCAGGGATCAGCAGATTGGAAGTAGTCAGCTGGGTCCCAGACCTACCTTCCTCAGCACGGCCCCCACTGCCCCACTGTCCCATTGCCCTACTGTCCTCACTGCCCCACTGTCCCACTGTCCCCACTGTTCCCACTGCCCCACTGCCCCACTGTCCTCACTGCCTCACTGCCCCACTGCCCCAATGTCCTCACTGTCCTACTGTCCCCACTGCCCCCACTGCCCCCACTGCCCCACTGCCCCCACTGTAGCCCCCACTGTCCCACTGTCCCCAGTGCCCCACTGCCCCCACTATCCCCACTGCCCCCACTCTCCCATCATGCCACTGGTCAGTTTTCTATGCTACCCCACAAAGTCTGGGAGAGCATAGCCCTTAGTATTTGACATGATATCAGGCACACTCAACATGTGATGAAGGAGCAAACCAGGGCAGGCTTTTCTATGGAAATCCTGTAATGACATACCTTCCTGGCTACATGCTTTCTCTGCTCTCAAAGTATGTCTGAAGATAAAAGTACAAGTATGATCAGAAGCTGAAAAGTAGTTGTTAAAGCAGAGTCGTTTTGTTAGGGAGTCAATTGTACATTACAATGATATTTCTGTAGACTTTTCCAAATTTAAGGTTAGTGGGGACAGACTATCCTCCCAGGAACAGTCTAAAAGAACAAAAGGAGGTGGAGGAAGAGAAAAGGACGGACCAGGAGAAGGCAAGCTGGTGCAGTGGTTCCTATAATCCTATTACTGGGAAGGTGGAGGTAGGAGCGCTGTCAGTCTGAGACCATCCTCTACATAACTGGTTCCAGGACAGCCTGGGCTACATGGTGGGAACCTGTGACAGAAACTGAAAGAGAAGGGCTGGATGTGGTAATGCATGTCTTTAATCCCAGCACTCAGGAAGCAGAAGCAAGCGGATCTCTGAGTTTGAGGCCAGTCTGGTCTACATAGCAAGTTCCAGACCAGCCAAGATACGTAGTGAGGTAGGAGTTATTAGCCTAAATTTCATGGCCTACATGTAATTGAAGGCCCAATTTTGTGTGTATATGCAATCTGTACAAAGAGTGTGACCACCGCCACAATGGGTTGAGAACCAGGGTTATAAGAGAAGCACCTATTTGCTAAGTTGTAACAGCCGAACGTAATTTTAGTAAATTAAAGAGAGGGAATGAATCGCTACTGTTAAATCAGGAAACTTGGATGTTTGGGTAATAGTCAAGTTAACTCCTAGAGAGAAGGAAGAGGAAAAATCATCTTTGGCTGACTTGTGTACAATGCAAAGTCTGTACTTTTATTAATGTTACCTTTACAATGTTACATATTTTCAGAGCAAGGGGACCAGACACCAATAAAAATGGCTCAGGTGATCCAGCATCCAAAACAGCTTCAAGGCTGCTGACTGAGATGATCCAGCCTCACAGAATACTCTAGTCAGGACTTGACCATAAACCTAAATTTTCTCAGGGTCCCCGAAAGATCAGCACCCCCAATCAACAGGAAGTAGTCTAGAGAACTACACCCACATTCCCCCCCCAAAAAATGGGGATGATTTTTTGTTATATGTTTGAGCAGGTAAAATATACATCAGGTGTCTCGTAGTTTTTTTAATTTTTATATATTTTTTTAATGTGCATTAGTGTTTTGCCATGGTTTTTAGGTTCCCTAGAACTGACATTACAGACAGTTTTTTAAGCTGCCATGTGGGTGTTGGGAACTGAACTCAGGTCCATCTGGAAGAGCAGTCAGTGCTCTTAACCACTGAGACAAGGAAAATTCTGGGAAGAGGAAGGCTGAGTCAGGAGACGCCAGCCTGCTGTCCAGGGAGCAGCATGTAATAGTACACAGGTAAAGCCACAGAAAATGTGGTGACATATAGAGTAACAAAAATGGGCTGAGTTTAAGTGTAAGAGCTAGTCAGTAGGAAGCCTGAGCTAATGGCTGAGCAGTTTTAGTTAATATAAGCCTCTGTGTGTTTACTTGGATCTGAGTGGCTGTGGACCAGGTGGGACACAGGAAAACTTCTGGCTACACAGACAAAATATTCATACACATAAAATGAATCTTTTGAGCTCGGTGTGGTGGTACACATATTTAACCCTAGCACTCAAGAGTCAGAGGCAAGTATGGAGTTTGAGGCCAGTCTTGTCTACAGAGTAAATCCCAGGACAACCAGGGCTACACAGAGAGAATCTGTCTCGGGGAAAAAAAAAAAAAAAAAAAGAAATTATAAATCTTAAACAAAAAGCACTTCATTAAATGCACATGCTGCCTTTGTCACCAGGTAGGTTCCTCTAACATGGCCACATTTTGACCCCTTTAGACTATTTTCTCTGTTCTTTTTCATGCCATCCTTACTCTGAGCCCCTTAAACTTAACCTGTCTCCCTAAAACCCAGTTGTATAGTCTCTGAAAGGGAAAACAAAACTATACAGCATCTTTATCACTTAGTGTGGTGGAATGAAATGTCCCCTGTAGCCTTAGGCATTTGAATATTTGGTTCCCAGTTGGGGGTTCTGTTTGGATAGTTTAGAAGGTGTGGCCTTGTTGGAGGAAGTATGTCACTGGGGGTGGGCTTTGAGGTTTCAAATCCATGTGCCATTCTCAGTTCACCCTCCCTGCTTCCTGCTTGAGATTGAAGATGCGAGCTCTCAGCTGCTGCTCCAGTGACTAGGCCTGCCGCTTCCCCACCATGACGGCCTCTTATGCTCTGGAACCAAGAGCCCAAATAACCCCTTTCAAATTTGCCTTGATCATGGTGTTTTATCACTTTAAAAAAAAAAAAAAAGTAAGTAATACAATCGGGGAAAAAATTCCAACCCTGACAGCATAGGGGTCACCAAAAGCACACTTAAAATATAGTGAAAGACTTGTCACTCCCATTCATGTGTTCCATCTATCTAGAAGCCCCCAGTAATCACCATCTTTGGGATGAATTTTTCCAGAGTTTCATACACACACACACACACACACACACACACACACACACACACACACAGACTGTTACACCTTTCATTTTTCTTAAACAGGGTCTTGCTATGTAACTCAGGCTGGCTAACAGCAGTCTTCCTACCTCATCCCAAGCCCCACTCCAAGTGCTGATATCACAGGAGTAGGCCACCATAGTTAGTGGCCTCTCTCCTCCTCCTTCCTCTCTCTCCTCTCTCTTCTCTCCTCTCTCTCTCTCTCTCTCTCTCTCTCTCTCTCCCTCTCTCTGGCTGTATTAGTAACTTTTTCACTCAGTAGATTCTGGACCTCTTTCCACATCAGTCTTAATTCTTCTTCATAATTGTATACTATAGATCTCTAGGAAAAAAACATGTACTTTTTGTGACTTTCAACCATGTGACTATACCTATTTAAAAACTTTAATGTTCTGAGAACTTGTGGAACAATCTTTATATACTGTATTGTATTGCTCTCATTGTTAATAAAAAGGTGATTGGCCAATGGCTAGTCAGGATTTTCCAGGCAGAGAAAATCCTGAGAAGCAGCAGCACAGAGTCAGAGAGTCTCCAGCCAGACAGAAAGGAAGCAGGACATGCAGGAGAGATAAAAGATACAAGCCTTGAGGCAGCACATAGATTAATAGAAATGGGTTAATTTAAGTTGTATGAGTTAGTTAGTAATAAACCTGAACTATTGGCTGAGCATTTATAATAAGTCTCTGAGTGGTTATTTGGGAAGTGGCTGGCAGAACAGAGCTGATCATGGTCTGGATGAAAGACTCCACCTACAAGAACTCTATTGGCAGATTATATCTATCCTTCCTGGAGCAAATGCCCAGTCAGTGCAGGCTGAATACATCCTAGACCTTCCTTGGAATTTCTTCACTCAACTCACAGCTGTAGCCTCCTATTTTCTGACTTACCTCTTCGTTGACTCTTCTCTGTGGTTCTTGAATTCCCCAAAAGTTCTGTTTCCAACACCTCTCCTCCTGCTCTCTAGCCTCTCCTGCTGAGACTTAAACCCTTGCCTCTGTGTAGTCCCACATCTCCACATAGACCTTTCTCAGTCAGTTAATGTTCCTTCCTAGGGGTCCCAATCCAGTGCAATATTCTGTTGGCACCACAACCAACATGCCTAACAGGGAACTCATCTTTAATCCAGCCTTTTCTACTGACTGTAGTGATACAGTTACCACCTATGGAGCTTGATCAGGTTCCTCTTCTCAGCCAGTTAAAGAATTAAAAGGCAGGGAAAAAAATCTGTAGCCCAACAGGCAGCAGAGGGGTAGATCCCAGACACAGCAGACAATCTGCTGGTAAAGAAAGGCTTTTTTTAGGGTTGGAGAAACACATGCAGTAAGCATGAACAAAGACCCTCTGCAAAGCCAAGGGGTGACGTGATGCAGGAACTGCAATTCCGGTCTCTCCTTGAGGGCTGGGCATGTTAAGGGTCTTTTAGATGGTCTTCCTACCCCTAATTTAGAGTTGGTCAATTTGAATAAACACAGGGAGGCTGATTGGTCCACAAGTTTGGGCTAAACTCATCCTGGTCTGACCTTAAACTTGTCCATGACACAGGCAGAGGGGCCCTATTGGCTGGGGGGAAAATCCTCAAAGTCTGTTTTAAACTGTCAGGCTTTTGTCTTAGGTCCAGAGGGTGAGGAAGAAGCCAGCCACTTTGGAATTTTACCATTTTTATTATCTAGTCATGGCCCTTCTCTCTGTCTGTCTATCAGGGGATCTAACACAGTATCGCTTACACTAGACTGTATGTTACCGGTCACAGTGACTGGTGCAGTAGCTACTTTTCTTATTGTGACAAAGTACTTGACTGAAACAGCCTGGGAAGGGTTCGTTAGGCCCCACACAGCAATGAAGGCATGGCAGTGTCAGCTGAGGTAAGGCATCAGGCAGCTTTGTCGAGGTCAGGAAACAGAGGAATGCTGGCTGATCTATCTAGGTCACTTCTGCTGCTGTGAAGAGACACCATGACCATGGCAACTCTCATAAAGGAAAGCATTTACCTGGGGCTTACTCACCCTTCAGAGGTGACAGGAAGCAGGCATGGTGCTGGAGGAGGAACTGAGAGTTCTCCATCTGAATCCATAGGGAGCAGGAAGAGAGAGACATTGGGCCTGGCTTGCGCTTCTCAAGCCCAAAGCCCACCCCCAGTGACAGAGTTTCTTCAACAAAGCCACACCTCCTCCTACTCTATGAGCCTATGGGAGCCATTGTCATTCAAGCCACCACACTCTGCTCATACTGTGCACCAGACCCGAGCCCGTGTGATGTTGCCACACAGAGTGGTCTTCCTTCCTCAGTTACTCCTCTCTGCATACCTTCACAGGCAACACCTAGAGGTTTGGTTCCTGGTGGTCTTAAATCCAACCAAGGTGGCAGTAAATATTAACCATCCCAACTGGGAAGTGCTATTCAAATTCAGGGGCATAGTCAGCAATGATAAACACTCAAGCATCTGGTGAAGTCTGGAATAGCAGGAACCTGCCTGCCCGAAATCCAAGGGGGCAAGGAGCAAACCACACATACCATTATCCCAGTGGAATCTGATGTTATCTGCAGCAACTCATTTCCTTACCACACAGATAGATGGCTATCAAGCACTGCTGGTCCCACTTCTGAAATGTCCTTCTTTCCTCAGTGACTGTCACTGGCTTGGTTCATGTATGAGCTTTTAGCTGTCAGCAAAGCCATAATATGGCTTTTGCTGTTTCCTGCTCCTCACATCTCTGTGGGAACATTGGAGAGTGACAACTTTTCAGTAAACAACACAAGCCACACCTGCTATGGAATAATCCTGTACACTGTAAAGATCTGTCACTCAAATTGGTTTAATAAAAAGCTGACAGGCCGGTAGCTGGGCAGGAAGTTAGGCAGGAAAGCCAAACTGAGAATGATGGGAAGAGGAAGGGCAGAGTCGGGAGTCACCAGCCAGATGCAGATGAGAATGCTGTACTGAGAAAAGGTACCAAGCCACGTGGCTAAACACAGATAAGGATTATGGGTTAATTTAAGTATAAGAGCTAGTTAGCAATAAGCCTGAGCTATCAGCTGTACATTTATAAGTAATATTAAGCCTCTGGCTGCTGGGTATTTGGGAACTGGTGGGGCAGAAAAAAATATTCTTAACCACTAAGCAAACCCTAGTTACAGTTTAAAAAGGGGACAGTTAATGGACCTTCCCTGAACATTAATTTGTTCTGCTATATTTCTTAAATAATTATTGACTGCCAACATCTTCCAGCACTAACAGACTAGAGGACAGAATAGGAACTATGTGCGGGTTTAATAGTGAGTATTCATCTACTCCAGCAGGTATCCATGTTCATTTATAGTAGGCTTTGTAGCAAAGCCAGAATTTCCATAAGAAAACAATCTGTACAACACACTGGCCTGCAACTCAGTTATCCACCTGCCTCTGCCTCCCAAGTGCTGGGACTAAAGATGTGTAACCATCACCACCCAGCTAACAATCTTGGTTTCTAATAGCTACACATGATTTCCAATTGAAAACCTGAGCTGGGCTCATAAAATAACTCAGACTGGTTGGTGGATGGTCACAACAGAGGATGTCCTTACCCAATCATCTTAAGTGTAGTCCAGGGCTGGAGATGGCTCAGTGGTTAGGAGTGCTCACTGCTCCTAAAGAGGGCAGGAATTCAGCACTCAGCATTCACTGTGGGCAGCTCACAGCTGCCTGTCCCAGGCCCTTTTCTTACCTTCTAGGTCACCCACACACATACGCCATTCACTCACACAGATACACACATAAACACATAAGTAAAAATAAATCTTTAAAAAAACAAACCACTTTGGTGACAAATAGACTAAATTTGGAACAATACACAGAGGACTGTTGTGGCCCCTTGTACACCTTATGCTTGCTATGTACTTTGTGAATTCACTCATTCAAAACTGAAAGCACGGCTAATGTAGATCATGCTCTAGGATGTATAAAATATTGTTCTGATTCTGATACAAGGAAATCAAGTGTAACTGAATGACTTTACACTGTAGCTTAGTTTTTGTACTTTGAGGAAGAAGCAAGTCAACCTGCCGCCCAGAGCTTGAGAAAAATCTATATAAACCGGATGACACTCAAAAGCTACATCATGTGGGCTGAATAAATGAAGCTGTGAACAGCCTAAGGGAAGAACAACTGGCTGGCTGTGGTGGCCCACGCCTTTAATCCCAGCCCTCGAGAGGCAGAGGTAGGTGGATCTCTGTGAGTTCAAGGACAACCTAGTCTACAGAGTATGTTCCAGGACAGCCACGGATGTTACACAGAGAAACCCTGTCCTGAAAACCTGCCCCCTCCAAAAAAAGAGAGTGAGAAAGAGCAACTAACTAAAGGAGTTTAGGTCAATTGTTCTTTCCAGGGCACAAATTAGAAATTAAATAGCCAGACATGGTAGCACATGCTGTTAATTCCATCAGTCAAAAGAGGCAAAGACAGGCAGATGTCTGTGAGTTCAAGGCCAGCCTGGTCTACACTATAAGTTCTAGGACAGCCAGGGCTACACAACAGAGATTATGTCTCAAAAAGTGAGGACTAGGGCTGGCAGATTTTCTGAAGCCATGGTTCCATACCCTGGGCCAACTGACATGAGTCTTAAGGGTAGCCTTGGCACTAAATCTTGTTCTCAGTTGTTAGGACTAAATTATCTCCAAATTCATAAACTGAAAACGTACTCCCCAATATGGTGTTATTACGAATGAGTGTCTGGAAGGTTCAATCATAGAACACTCAAGAACAGGATTTTATAAAAATCTTTTTCTGTTTTCTGCCATGTAAGGACATAAGCACATAGCAGACTATACCAGACAGTGGACCTTTCCAGACTCTAACCTTCAGAACTGTGAGAAATAAAATTCTCTTGTTTAAACCATACTATTTGTTATTGCAACCCCAACCAAGACACCATGGGCAACCAGGTGTACCACACATTGTAGGAGCAGACCTCTCTAGCTGTGACTCCTAGAACAAATTATTTTAAAGCTAAAAGAGGAAATATTGGTTTTTGAGATGAGAATTCATTGTACTGTCCAGTCTACTTTAGACTCCAGGGCCTGTGACCCTCCCCTTCAGCCTAAGCAGCTGGAAATACAGGTACACACCAATGAACCTGCTGACAAATTTTAATAGTCACAGGCAATTGAGTTTGATTGTATTTTGTAATTATTTTTATTTAAGGACCAGTTACCTGAATAACGTTAAATGCATTAGAACAGGAGCAAAACAAATTCTTAGTTACCGAAATACAAATTTCTCCTAGCAAAACATGCAAAAACCCACACATATTGTAGATCCAAGACAAAATGTGGATGAATAGTGCAACTATTTAAGAATATATTGTAAATATACAAAACTGAGTATAAAACTCCAAGCTACCTTGCAAATCATCGTTCAATCTTTTGTTTCACCTCATTCACAAAAGAAACTTAAAGTAGGCCTAGTTCAGCCCAATGGACTATCTCATCATGAGATAGGAAAAATTTAAAATACCTTAAGGAGTTCCTCACCCCGCTCTGATTCATCACTAAAAACCGAAGAATACAGCAGCTATATTTATGATGTTCCCAGAGCAGCTATGCCAGGGTGCAGTCTCTGGTGTTTGGTGAGAGCAGAGCGAAACCTGAAGGCTTTTCCACAGTCATCACACCCAAAGAGCTTCTCCCCTGAGTGACTCTTCTGATGCTGAATAAGGTATGTGTCCTGGCTAAAAGTCTTTGGGCATTCATTACAGTTGTAACGTTTCTCTCCAGTGTGAGTACTCTGATGTTCACTTAGGTGCATGCTCTGGGTAAAGGATTTGTCACATTCACTGTACTTATAGGGCTTCTCTCCCGTGTGAATTCGCTGATGCTGAGTCAGATGGGAGTTCTGGCTAAAGGATTTTTCACATTTGTTACACTGGTAGGGTTTTTCTTCTGTGTGAGTTTTTTGATGTTGTGCAAGAGATGAACAGTGTCGAAAGGTCTTACCACACTTGGGACATGCATACGGCTTTGCTCCTGTATGAATTCTTTTGTGTTGTGTAAGGTGTATTTTCTGGCTAAAGGCTCTCCCACATTCATTACACTTGTAAGGTCTTTCACCAGTATGGATTTTCTTATGCTGAATAAGTGATGAGCCATAGCTGAAGGTTTTCCCACATTCATGACATTGATAAGGCTTCTCTCCAGTATGAATTCTTTCATGCTTAGCAAGAGATGAACTCCGAATAAAGGCTTTCCCACATTCCTTACATTCATAGGCTTTCTCCTGGGTGTGAGTTTTCTGATGCTGATTAAGGTTTGACAGATAACTGAAAGCCTTTCCACACTCACTGCACTCAAAGGGTTTTTCTCGAGTGTGAATTCTCCGATGCTGAGTAAGGGATGAGCAGTAAATGAAGGCCTTTCCACAATCACCACATTTGTAGGGCTTTTCTCCTGTATGAATTTTCAGATGTTGAGCAAGGGATGACCAGTAACTAAAGGATTTTCCACATTCGGCACAATCATAGGGTTTTTCACCGGTGTGTGTTTTTTGATGTTGAGTCAGGTTTGAGTGCTGACTGAAGGCTTTTCCACATTCATTGCATTCATAAGGCTTTTCTCCTGTATGAATCATATGGTGACGGATAAATGTTGAAGGCCCATTGAAAGCCTTCCCACACTCATTACACTTATAGGTTTTCTCTCCAGTATGAATTTTTTGATGTTGAGTAAGGTGTGTACTCCTGGTGAAGGTTTTTTCACATTCTTCACATTTGAAAGGTTTTTCTCCTGTATGAATTTTCTGGTGTTCCATAAAGTGACCTCTCTGGCTAAAGGATTTTCCACAGTCATTACAAGTATATGGTTTCTCACCAGTGTGAATTCTCTGATGCTGAACAAGATGGGTCCTCTGACTAAAGGCTTTCCCACATTCATCACATTTATAGGGCTTTTCTCCAGTATGAATTCTTTGATGTTGAGTGAGAGATGGACCCTCAATGAAACCCTTTCCACACTGGTCACATTTGTATGGTTTATCTCCTGTATGAATTCTTTGATGATTTATAAGGTTTTCACTTCGACTGAAAGCTTTGTTACATTCATTACATTTATAGGGTTTTTCTCCAGTATGTGTTCTTTGATGACGAATGAGAGCGGAACAATAAGTAAAAGCTTTTCCACATTCATTGCACTTACACAGCTTCTCTTTTTTGATGGGGTGTGAATTCTGCTTGGCTCTTGTTTTGAGTGAAGTTTGTTCTAGAACTACTTCTGTTTGTGTTACAAGGCTTGAACTCACACCAAGACTGTTCTCACAAGTGAGTGCCGTTTTCTCAGTTACTTTTACTTTCCTTGACCGAGTTTGTTGGTTTGCCCGAAGGTTCTCTAAACTCCCATCAGATTTCCATGTTTCTAAGACACTGGAGCTGTAAGAATCATCCCTTTTGCAGCTGTTTACTACTGCCTCTGAAGACAGATGTTCTTTAGAGATGTCAAGTTCTAGGAGTGAAACACTATTCTCAGGTCTTATCTTCCAGTCTGAAAGAAAATAAAATGCCAGTATTTTCTGAACAGAGCAAAAGGAAACTGCCCTTGTTGGAGACTATCTAATCTTTTCAGGGTTCTCAAATATATAACCTTATTATTTGGTGAGAAAGTGGAAAGAGCTAAGGAAAATAAACCGAAACTGGAAAAAGATTGTTTACTTCAATTTTATAGATGATCTCTAAGGACCAATAAAAATGACATTTAAGGTGATAGTTAAATTTAAGAGGTGAGCTGGTTGTGGTGTTACACACTTTTAATCTCAGTACCTGGAAGACTGAAGCAGTACTACCACACTGGTGGCCCCCTCCTTCTTGCAAGTGACACCTTGCTCCAGTGGCCTAAGTGTCAGCCTGACCCCACTGCTACAAGGTTGGCTGCAGTCACTGAAGGCTCTGAAGACCTTCGTGCATGACAAACCCCATGTGAATGTGAGTAGCACTGGCCACATGGAATCCCAGGTAAGACTACCCTGACCATAATCATCACAAAAATTCCAGCTGAAGGAGGTAGAGCTAAGTTCAAGAAGATGAGGACACAGACAGTGTCTCAGAGGAGAGTTTTAGGTATCACTATCAGTGCAGCCCATGTGGAATCCAGTACTCCTGCCTGCTCCTCTGCCCACAAAGACTTCCCCAAGCATGGAGGATCACTTAAAGCATATGACTCTGGTGGTGATGGCAGATGATGGTCCCATACCCCAGATGCAAGAGCACAATGGCTAAACAGATTGGGGCCAAGCATGCCGTGGTGTACATGAAAAAGGCAGACACTATGCAGAACTCAGAGATGGTGGGAGATAACATAGGTGGAGAGCCAGAAGCTGTTCACCTAGTTTGGCTATGAAGGAGCAGGGACTCCAGTCATTACAGGCTCTGTGCTCTCTGTGCCCTTGTGGAATGTGATTCTGAGCTAGGTGTGAAGTCAGTGTAAAAGTTGCTGGATGCTGTGGATGCTTACATCCTGGTGCTCACCTGGGACCTGGAGAAACACTTTCTGCTACCCATAGAGTCAGTCTACTCTATTCCTGGCTGGGATACAGTGGTGACAGGTACATTAGAGCACGGTATTTTGAAGAAGGGAGATGTGTGTGAGTTGTTGGGATATAACAAGGACATTCGCACTGTGATGATGGGTATTGAGACATTCCATAAGAGCTTGGAGAGGACTGAGGCAGGGGATAACATGGGTGCTCTGGTCTAAGGTACAGACAGGCAGGAGGATCGGAGCATGGTTTGGTCATAGTTCAGCCAGGCTCTTCTACCCAAAGCCACCAAAGGGTGGAGGCCCATGTTTACATCCTCAGTAAGGGGGAGGGTGACCACCACAAACCTTCTGTGTCTCATTTTATGCCTGTCATGTTCTCCCTGACTTGGGGCATGGCCTATCATGTTATCTTGCCTCCAGAGAAGGGACCTGCCATGCCTGGAGAGGACCTATGCTCAGCCTATGCTTGTGGCAGCCCACGTTCTTAGAGAAAGGCCAGCACTGCACCTTGCAGGATCGCAACTAGGCCACTGGCACTGTCCCCATCACAGAAACACCTGCCATGACAAAGGAGAACAGAATCTCAAATGGAAATGAGCTGAATTTCTGCTCAGGTTCTTGAGCTTAGGACTGCCCTGGTCAGTGTTCCTTCCTGTGGACACAAGCTTCGTCCAAGAATGAGTACAATGAACACATCTGCTCACAAGAAGTGGACTGCCAGGTAATGTAGGCAAATAAACCATTCCATGAACTTAGGGGGAAAAAAGGTAACCAGAGACCACTAAGGGTACAAAGAAAAGGACTGACTCTGAAAGACGCAGTATGAATTGAAATTCCTCATTAATGAGCAACAAAGCAAAATTTTAAGAATGCTGATGTAAACTCCAAACAAACAGGAGAGACTTAACTAAGATTTGTGACTGTTAGCCTGGAAATCAGAAGTAAGAATTCCATCTTTGCTAAAAATTAAGAGTTGTAAATAGGAGAGGAAATAATTTATGGTAGGAAAGATAACAAATTCAAGTCTACCATTTTGGAATTTGGCAAAAAGAAATGGAGGATTATATGGGTATAGGAGTGGGAGATGCCAGAAGCAGCATTATAATAGGATGTTTATGTGTAAGATACAAAATTTCAGCTGGAGAGGAAAGAAAACACTTGAAGCCACAGGAATACATATGAGAACAGGACCGGTGAGGAAGACCCTCAAGGATGACAGGATAAAAGAAAACATCCTCCAGTTCCACTGGTAACAGGACGACGGTAAGAAAAGACAGTGCATTGTAAGTCCAGTCACAACCACCATGAGCATGAACAGAATGGCAGACCTCATGCTGCCCACTATCTCCTCCCCATATCTCCATAGATAATGGACAGTGGGCAGCAGTGCAGGCAGCTTCATAGTGGCAGAACTTCAGCAATCACAGTCACTGCAGCACAGCTTTAGCAATGTGTTTCAGATGCATGTGTTCACCAAGAGGAATGGTACCCAGGGAAATAGGTTTGTATAGCAAATGATCACAAAGAACATCTGAGGCTGCTTGGAATGGCTTTGTCAGTGAAGGTGCCTGCTGCTGCTGGGCCTGACAATGAGTCAATCCCCATGACCCACATAGAAGGAGAGAACGGACTACTGCAAGTTGGCCTCTGACCTCCACACAAACACATGCACTCCTGGCCAACACACAAATAAAGGAAATGCAACAAAGAATATCTTCTGGATGTACTGTAGGGTGAAGCACAGAGTCTTGTACTGTTAAGAAAAAGAACACAGAGTCTTGTGCTGTTAAGAAAGAGAAAAGTGCTTGATAACCAATCACAAGCATGAAACATATGAAGGCAAAGTGACATCGACCACAACCAATGTCCACACAATGTCACATACTCTATTCAATGATCAAGAGAATTATCTAGGAAAAGAATAAAGGATTAGAGAAAGTTCTAGAAAGCATGCTGATTACTACCACACCTCTCACAAAAGCAATCTATTCTTTTCTACATACAAAAATCTATGGGCACTGACCAACATATTCCTATACCTTGTATGTGGAGAAGTAATTAAGGACGTTGATAACCAAGCTGCAAAAAAACAAGCAGACCAGTGAGATAAAACACACATCAGGATTACAGGTCTCTAAGACATCCTCAAGAAGGAGGCAACTGGGGGCTGGAGAAGCAGCTCAGTTAAGACCACTTACTGTTCTTGCAGTAGACCTGGGTTTGCTTCCAACACCCACAGAGTGGCTCACAATTGCCTGAAACTCCTGTTCCAGAGGATCTAACACCCTCTTCTGACCTCTGTGGGCACCAGGCCTGCATGTGGTAAAGAAACATACATGTAGGCAAAACAGTCACATACACACACACACACACACACACACACACACACACACACCACAAATGAATAAATAGTATTTCTAAAAACTAAAGTAGAAAGTATATTAATAGGTAATACCAAGCAGAGTAATAAATTTCAGAGATGAAGGTCAAGATTGAGACAATTATACATTCAGACAAAGATAAAAAGGAAAATTAATGAGCATAAACAAATCTGCCAAGAACTCTGGGATAAGTTCCATAGACAAAACCTAAGAATCTGGAAAAGGAACTGAGATAAATTCTAAAGGCACAATTTAATGAAATTATAGCATAAAATTATCTAAACCTACAAGGGGGAGAAAAAAGAACATCCATACACAACAAGCATATAGAACTACAGATAGACATAAACAACATGAGATAGTCAAGATGTCAAAATTACAAAAATAAATAAATAAATAAATAAATAAATAAATAAATAAATAAATAAATAAATAAAAAAAATTAAAACTGTATTATGTGGGGAAAATACCAACCCACATACATCAGAGAAATATCAGAATAACATCAGATCTCTCATTGACAACCCAAAAAGCCAGAAAAGTAAGTTGATAGTTCAAACCCTGGAAGTAAATTAACCACTAAGATTGTTACCTTGGGGCTGGAAAGGTGAGTCAGTGGTTAAAAAAACTTGTTGCTCTTGCAAAGGACCCAGGTTCAGTTCCTAACAGCCACATGGTGGCTCACAACCATCAGTAACTCCAGTTCCAAGGTTTTGACACTCTCTTCTGAGCTTCAGGCCGTGTGGGCACCAGACACACAAATGATGCACATACATACATGCTGGCAAAACAATCATACACATTAAAAAAAAAAAGAGATTGTTGAGGCTGGAGATAGCTCAATGGTTACAAACACTGGCTGTTCTTCCAGAGTGCTGGGTTTGATTCCCAGAACCCACATGGAGGCTCACAACTGTCTTAAACTCCAGTTCCGAAGATCCAATGCTTTCATCTGAATTCCAGGGGCAGTGCATGAATGTGGTGACAGATATACATGTATACATGGAGGCAAACACCCATACACACAAAATAATAAAATTAAAAATTAAAAAATTGTTATCCTCAGAAAAGTTATCTTTTCAAACATTTCAAGACAAGCATGTGGTAGTTTGAATGTAATTGGCCCCCATCAGCTCATAGGGGATGGGCACTATTAGGAAGTGTGACTTTGTTGAAGTAGGTGTGGCTTTGTTGGAGGAAATGTGTCACTGTGGAGGTGGGCTTTGAGGTTTCCTATGCTCAAACTACGCCTAGTTCAGTTTACTTCCTGTTGCCTGAGGATCAAGACTAGGACTCTCAGCTCTTTCACCAGCACCATGTCTGCCTGCACACCACCATGTTCTGCCAGGATAATAATGGACTAGACCTCTGGAACTGTAAGTCAGCCCCAATTAAATGTTTCCTTTATGAGAGCTGCCCTGGTCATGGTGTCTCTTCACAGCAATGGAACCCTGACTAAGACAAAGTGCAACCTAAGGCAATTATGACACTGCAGAGCACACTTCAAGGGATACAGTATGCAAGAAAAGGGGAAACAGCCCAAGAAGAGCATATGAGAGAATACATTTTTTCATGACAAGAATAGATACGTAAATGGGAGCCAGGAACAAATCTAGCATGCCTAACACAGTAAACCAGAAAACTCCTACCACTGGTAAGGAACAAAGAAAAGAACTATAGCAATAATCTAGTCAACCAAAACAACCAACAAAACCATAGGACACTGCAAACTCTTCAATAGTAACTTCAGATGCAAACGGCCTCAACTCACCAATATAATAACACAACTGACTGGATTACAAAACAAGATCCAACTATTTGTTGTATATTAGAAACACACTTTCCCTTCAAAGGCACTCATAAACAGATTCCAAAGAATGGAAATCAACCTACCAGACAAATGCAAACTTTTAACTTGCTCTGTAGATGAGGTTGGCCTTAAACTCAGAAATCAACCTGCCTCTGCCCCAGTGCTGGGATTCAAGGCATGCACCATCACCATCACCACTGGCTAAGCAAATGCAAACTTACATTAAGCTAGCATAACTATTCTGATATTGGATAAAGTAGATCTCAAACTGAAACTAGTCAGAATAGATAAAGAAGGCCACTGCATATTAACAAAGGGGACAATTTATTAAGGAGATATAACAAATGTTTGGGTTCCCAATTTAATGTAACAAATACTGAAAGGCATGAAAGGCCAGAAAGGTCTTCATATAGAAATACTGAAACATTTCAATAATCCATACTCACCTTTAGATGTCTTCCAAATTAAAAATCACCAAAGAAACTTCAGAGCTAAATTATACCATGTATCAGTTGGAATTAGATATCTGCACAACATTCTACCCATCAGATATAGAACGCATACTCTTCTCAGCAGCCCTTGAAATCATCTTAGAGACCACAAGCAAGCCTTAATAAATACAAAAGGATCAAAATTAATTCATTGTATCTCATCAGGTCATAATGGAATAAAATTGGAAACCATCAACAAGAGAAGCCACAGAAACAATACAAATTCTTGGAGACTGAACAAGATACATGTGAATGAACAGTGGGGTCATTGAAGAAATCAGGGAGGAAATAAAGAACTTCCTAGACTCAAAAGAAAATGATAGCACAATTTACCAGAAGCTAAGGTAATTCTTAAGTTTATAGCTGTATGTGCATACATTAACCACTGCCCCCTAAAAAAAAAGAACCAGAGGTGTGGGTTTCACATGTGCATACCCACATGCTGACATTCACACCTACACATAATTAAAAAAGAAAAAATAAGACAAACAGCAAGCAATCTAATGATATATCTCAGTGTTAAACACACACAGACATTAATTTTAAAAATTATGTGTGTGAACATATGTACATGGGTGCCTGTGCCCAAAGAGGACAGAGATATCAAATTCCTTGGATCTGGAGTCAAGGTGGTTGTGAGCTACCCTACGAAGCTATTAGGAACTGAACTTGGGTAGACTGGAGGAGCATCAAGCTCTCTTAACCCCTAGGCCATCTCTCCTGCTCCCAACTTCAAGGTTCTAGAAAAAATAATAAGATTAAATTAAAAAATAAACAAAGAAACAAAAAACAACAAGCTGTAGTAGTTTTTTGTCAGCTTGATATAAACTAGAATAATCTGGGAAGTGAAACTTCATCTGAGGAACTGACTGGATCAGATTGGCCTGTAGGCAGGTCTGTGGGGGGCATTTTCTTGATTAATATTAACTGGGAGGGCCCAGCCCACTGTGGATGGTGCCACCTTTGGGCAGGTGGTCCTAGGTTGTAGTAACAAGCAAGCAGCGTGAGCTATGGCAAGCAAGGCAGTAAGCAGTGTTCCTCTATGGTCTCTGCTTCAGTTTCTGTCTCTAGGTTCCTATACGGTTTTGAGTCCTGGCCTTGGCTTCTCAATAATGGACTATGACCAGGAAGTTTAAGCCAAAAAACCTTTTTCCTTCCCAAGTTGTTTTTGGTCATGATGTTTATCACAGGTATAGAAAGCAAACTGGACATAAGCCAAACCCAAAAGCACATGACTAGAAATAATGCATAGGGCTGAAAATAATGAAACGGGGACTTAAAAGGACAATGCATAAAGTCAAAGAGTTAGTTCCTTGAAGAGATAAATAGATTGACAATCTTAGGCCAAACCAACAAAAGGAACAGAAGATGCACCTTTGCAAAATTAGAGATTCAAAAGGAACTGCTTACAAAAGACACCAATGAAATCCAGAGGATAATTAGGGAATACATTGAAAATATATTCAAAAGAGCTAGAAAATCTTAGCGAAAGGATAGATTCCTAAATATATGTGAGTTAGCAAAATTAAACCAAGATGTAAGCAATGTTTGCAGACCCGTAACAGTAACAATATTGAAACAGTAATTAAAAGTCTCCCCACAAAGAGAAGTCCAGGGCAAAATGAGTTTATTGCTGAATTCTTCCAAACTTTGAAGGAAGAGCTAATACCTATACTTCTCAAACTGTTTCACAAAAAAAGAAAAGGAGGGAAATACACCAAATTCATTTTACAAAGCTAGTATTACTCTGATATCAAAACCAGATAAAGTCAAAACAACAACAAAGTATAGACTAATACAGGAACAAAAACTTGCACCAAATACCTGGTAGCCAAATTCAAGAACACATTAAGATCATACATAACCACCACAGTTTTTTACCCTAGGGATGCAAGGCTGATTCAATATATACATATCTGTAAATAAAATAAGACGTAAATAGACTAAGGACAAAAATCACATGATCACCTCAATAAATGCAGAAAAGGCATTGGACAAAGCTCAACATCTCTTTGCCATGAGAGTCCTGAAAAAACTTAGGATACAAAGAACATAATGGTGCTGCAAATGTCAATTTTATTCCCCCCCCCCCTTTTTTTTTCTTTTTAGTTTTTCTAGACAGGGTTTCTCTGTGTAAAAGCTTTGGCTGTCCCAGAACTTGCTCTTGACCAGGCTGGCCTCAAACTCACAGAGATCTGCCTGCCTCTGCCTCCCGAATGCTGGGATTAAAGGCTACCACTACTTCCTGGCTATGATTTCATTTTTCTCTATGGCTGAATAAAATTCCAGTGTAGATGTATCACCTTTTCTTCATCTATTCCTGGGTTCATGGGCATCTAGGCTATTGTGAATAGTACAGCAATAAACAGAGTGACTAGGTTATTCCAGAGTCAGGACCTTGAAGAAATTCCTTGTGCAGTTTGGAAACTGATGACTTAGAAGATTATTATTCAGAATTATCCAGAATCTCAAGGACAGAATGATAAAGTGCCAGAATATGAAACTATGCATTAGAGTAAGAAGGGAGTATGTGCTTTAAAAAAAAAAAAAAAAAAAAAAAAAAAAGCTGCAGGTGTGGAACTCACTTTTATTTTAGTTTGGTTGGGGACAAAGAAAAGAGACTGGATGATGGCCAGCCAGTGTTGAGTGAAAGCATCTGGGGATATCATGTGTTTCCATTTGAAAGCCGAAAACAGAGTGAGGGGACAATCCTGGATCAAAAGAAAGTGGGAAGAGGGAGTGCCGAGCTCTGTTTGAGAAGACAACAATCAGGAAGGATGCCTCCTCTAAAGAGAATGTGAAAGGGAATGTCATCTCTCCACAGGTGATGCTCTGGGTGCACATCTACACAGAGTCACTTCTCACCAGGCTGGCCCCTGCAGAGAGCAGTCCTCTGTTGTCACACACTACTTACCTTCCATGGAAGCAACAGGAATGCATGACTCCTCAATCCATGGCTCTGTCCCTTGTTCCAGCTGGGAAATCACATCAGGTTTGGAAACCTGGAGTCCTGCTCAGAGGGGAAAAAAAGGAATCTGTCTGCAATAAGGAAAAAGCACTGGATCAGAATGTAATCTCACCACTCTGTTTCTAAGATATTCCACATGGGAAAAATCTGGTGCGATGAATAGCATGTCAACTGTCATAAACAATGGGGCAACTGAGAGGCTGATCTCAAGAGAGGAAGATTAGTCTGCTGTTCCACTTAATAATGAGGAGAAACTCCCAAAATTTAAAATTGTTGGTTTCTAAACTTAGATGTCAATCACATCTAAGCCCAAGAGATAATGGGCTTCCCACATCTCATCTAATTTGGGGTCACCCTCACTACAGAGACCAGGTATGTACCCTCCTCCCTACACTCCATCAAAACTTCGGGCTGCCCTTACCTACAGAGATGAGGTGTGCATTTGCCTCCCACACCATATAAATTTAGGGTTACCCTTACCTACAGACACCAGGTATACACCCTCACCCCACATCCTCATCTTAACTTGGGGGCATCACCCTCACCTATAGAGACCAGGTGTGTATAATTTTCCAACGTCACATCTCTGAACAAATCTCTCTGTATAGGATCCAGGTGTTTCCATTCTTCCTGGGTGAAGTTCACAACCACATCCTTAAAGGTCACTGATTCCTAAAACATCAAGTATTCTATTGCTTAGCCTTAGGAAATTGGTAAAATTAACAATATCCATAGAAGCAAGACAGGTGATAAACTAAAGTGATACTAGCATGTCACTAGGATGTCCACTTTTGGAAAAATTTAAAATAGTAGGTTGTGTGATATTTGCACACTGTGTGAAAATTAATTGCTGTGATGGTGTAATAAGAAGCTGAATGGCGGATAGCTAGGCAGGAGGTACAGGCAGGACTTGCAGGCAGAATCGCCAGCCAGATACGGAGGAAGCAGCATGGGCAGCATGGAGAGATGAGGGGATGAGCCACGTGACAGAACAATAGATGAACACAAATGGGTTAATTTAAGTTATAAGAGCTATGGGACAAACCGAAGCTAAGGCCAAGTCTTCATAATTAATAAGTCTCCATGTCATTATTTGTGAGCTGACGGCCCAAAGAAAAATCCATCTACATAATACCCATAGGATTGTTATTAAGAATAAAATAAATGTTCTATGTAGAGGGTGGTAATGTAGCTCACTGCAGAGCATGGGCAAGGCTGTAGGTTCAATCCTCAGCACCAAAAACCAAAAGCAAACCTTTTTTCCCTGTAAAGTGCTTAACTCAGGCATCCAAGTAAGTGCTCAGGCATTATTGGCCAATACTGTCCTTGTTCTTCCTTACCTCTGAGTTCTAAGACAGCGAATATTAATAACTGCTATCATCAATAACATTTTTACTATCTATAATGTGCAGGAATATCCAACAACTTTATGACAACATGGGATGGATGAGGAGACTTGTCCTATTACAGCTTGTTGTTGTTGGGGGTTGTTGAGACAGAGTTTCTCTGTGTGACAACCTTGGCTGTCCTGGAACTCGTTTTGTAGGCCAGACTGGCCTCAAGCTCAGAGATCAGCCTGCCTCTGCCTCCGCAGTGCTGGGACTAAATGCATGTGCCACCACACCCAGCTGCCCTGTTACATTGCAAAGGACACCAAAGTATAAAGCAACTGAAACAGTGTCATGTTACAGAATAAAGTCCAGTAAGAAAACAACAGCTCAAAATAGGCCTACGTGTTTAAGAGCTGCATAGGATTAAGCATTGTTCAAATTAATTAAGATACAATCGATCTTAATCACTACATCATACCATTACAATTAACTTGGCAAAAAAAAAAAATTTAAGTGAGATCTTTACATCTTTAAAATATACCCAAATATTCCTGTTGGCTTAAAGACTATATATTGTGGAGTCGCTGGTTTGAGAGATGGCCCTGCTATATAATCCTGGCTGGCTTCTGTCTCCTAAGTGCTGGGAGATTAAAGGCCTGTGCCACTAATCCCAGCTTCATTTTGGATTTTTTTGCTTCTATGGTTTTGAGCAAACTAAGCTTCTATAATTAATTATAGTAACAATAGGAAACTAACATATGTATTGAACACTTCACCCAATATGAGCAACTTTACCTTCCTTTACAGTACTCTCTGATCATTCATAAGATGGCTCATATTCTAACCAAAGAAAAGTCAAATGAATCACTAAATTTAAAAGGATTCAAGCCACACAAAATATATCTTCTGACTATAGATATGTTCACTAACTACTTAGAACATGATGATGGTTTTATGAACTTCCATGTATGTTAAAACTTATGCAATTACAGTTGGCCTCTACATCTGTAGATTCAACCAACTGTAGATTAAATATATTCAAAGAACATGCACAGATATTGTTCTTGTCACTACTCCCTAAATACAGTAAAACAACTGCATATACTGTATTTGCACAGTATTCACAGTTTATTAGATAAGTATCTAGGATGACTAACGTACACAGGAGGATGTGGACAGGTTATATGCAAATATTGTGCCGTCTAAGTGAGGGATTTGAGGATCTACATGCTTTGGAATCTGTTAGGGGTCCTAGAACCAATTCCTCTAGAATACAGAAGAATGACAATATATTTTAAATGCATACAGTTTATTGTCACAATATTCCTCAATAAAAAAAGTGATGCTACAAGTCCTTAAGTTGAAATTGGGCAGAACTAGGATGTGTGGCCTGAGTGAGCATAGGAAACCCGAAGAAGGAAGGCTCTAAGGTTCATTAAGGCCTGTGGAAAAATTCTTTCTCTCTCATTCATTCTTTCTTTTGTCTAAGTTCTCAAGAAGATACATTTTCCCAACTTTATCAGGTCATTTTTCCTACATTAAAATCTAATATGGCTCAAAGATGACCTAGAGAATAAAGCCTCACATTTCTCATTAGATATTCAAGATCTTTCATATTCTGACTGAATTCAATTTTCCAAAATAAGCCAGCTCCTCCAAATCTTTCTGAATCTGTGGCTGTTAGCAGTGCTTACCTGCACACCTCTGCTCATAACTCTCTCCATACCTGTACTCGGCTTCTCACTCCAATATTCAAATGTCACTTGTCCTTCAGAGGGTACAATTCCACATCGTCCATGTAACTCTCTGTCCCTTGCAAACCACACATTCCCTCAGATCTACAGCACTCATTTCGTCTTCCATGCTTGTTTTGATTTTTATTGGCCATTTTACTCTATTCAAGTGAAGTAAATGTTGTGCTACTTTTCCCCTCAGCCCAGTAGTGTTACAAGATACTAGGTAAGAGGTAAATGGTGCATGCATCCTTGAAACTGGAGAGGCAGAGCAGGATCCAGATGAGATCACAAGACAGATGAGAGCCCAGAAAGACTTGCCAATGATGATTTGGGGGTAAACAGACCTCACAATAAAAGACACATTATTCTGAGAAGTGACATGGTGTTGTTTTTCGGCTCTTTTGGGGGGCCCACCACCCAATTCCCAAATAAATCACACATGGAGGCTTATTCTTAATTATGAATACCTGACCTTAGCTTGGCTTGTTTCTTGCCAACTTTTCTTAAATTATCTATCTTCCCTTTGCCTCTGAGCTTTTCCCATTCTCTTACCTCTGTAAATCTTACTCTTACTCTTTGGCTTGCTGTGTAGCTGGCCCCTGAGTCCTTCTCTTTCTCTGGCTACTGCTTCTCTTTCCCCAGATTTCTCCTTCTACTTATCCTCTCTGCCTGCCAGCCCCACCTATTTCTCTCTCCTGACTCACTATTTGCCGTTCAGCTCTATATTAGACCATCAGGTGTTCTAGACAGGCACAGCAACACAGCTTCACAGAGTTAAACAAATGCAACATAAACAAAAGTAACACACCTTAAAATAATACTCTACAACAAGGCACTTAAGAAAATCTCAACTTACCCGAAAACTAGTTGATGGAAGTAGAGGATGTCCCTCATGGAGACTGGCGGAGTCGGCAAAGGACAGGCCTAAGGAGGAAGAGGCCAGGGTGAATCTGACTAGTCTGTTGTTCCCAGCAATAGAGAAAAACTCATTTTTCTTCCTGGAAATAACAACCATGTCTCTCCTTCCTTTATGTCTGAATCCCTCAGCCCCCCAAAAAGATTCAGCTGAGGCCTCTGTACTGTCCTGAGTAGGCTCAGGGGGGAAAAAACAAAACACTGCTTTAAGATTCAGCTTTGTCTCTTGATACTTAACTACTCACACAGTTCATACAGCTAAATCTGAGGTCCTCATTAAGTGGGGCAAGACATTCCTGCTGCCTTTTCTCTGCTACCCATAAAATGTCAGTCAACAGCAGGAGATGAAGGTGTGTGCCTTTAACCCCGGCACTAAGGAAGCAAGGACTTGCGGAACTCTGGGAGTTTAGTGGCACACACAATGTACACACCGTGCAACCATGCATACCTAATGGAAGGTAAGCATTCGTACACATAAAATAAAAATCAATCTAAAAAAATTTTAACAAAATATTTTGAGGGAAAAATAGTAACATATTATACTCTCAGGCATTTTTTGTTTGTTTTGTTTTGTTTTTCGAGACAGGGTTTCTCTGTGTAGCTTTGCGCCTTTCCTGGGACTCACTCTGTAGACCAGGCTAGCCTCGAACTCACAGAGATCCGCCTGGCTCTGCCTCCCGAGTGCTGGGATTAAAGGCGTGCGCCACCACCGCCCGGCCAGGCATTTTTTAAATAACATTTAAAGAACTATATTTTTTTTAGGCACTACAATGTAAGAAACGTGCTAACTAGGAAAAAGGCTTCTCAGAAGTCTAGAGTTCTTACATGGACCTATCAAAGGAAATGAGGCCAGGCTACTCGAACTAGAACTGGGGAGTTCTAACAGCTGAATTCACAGGTCAGATTGGCACTGTGAAAGAACGGACAGTCTCTAGTGCTTTTAAGATCACAAGAACAGGCACTTTTGGTAAAAGGAACAAAAAAACAACTATGTTGTTTGCACCCAATGGCGAGTTTAAGGCCACACTCGCACCGGCACAAGCTCGAAAAA
Organism: Peromyscus eremicus; assembly: GCF_949786415.1. Lineage (NCBI taxonomy): Eukaryota > Metazoa > Chordata > Mammalia > Rodentia > Cricetidae > Peromyscus > Peromyscus eremicus. Next base: position 40,087,585 of record NC_081420.1, read on the forward strand.
TTGCTGTCTGCAAGATATTTCAAAACTTATCTTTGCATTGAAGAGATAGAACACTACTTTTTTTTCTGACTACAACAATTTATTATTCTAAAATGAAATAAAGAAAAATATCAAGAGGATCAGATATTCTGAACTGTTGTTCCTTTTCAAATTCTCACGTCCAGGAGACAGAATTAACTCTTCCCGTCTCTTTGGATGATGTAATTAGGTTTCTTTTACCCCTAGCCACATTGCTTCCTCCTCCCACCTCTCAGTTCTGCCCCGGTAGTCCCCATTACCTGCCATCTCAGGAGCTCTACTGTGTTCCGCTAGAACTTGGACACGTGGATACCCAGGCAGCTTCAGTCTGGGGCTTGAATGTCCCGCTCCCCTTCCAGGGTGGGTGCCTTATGCCCTCCGAGGTTGGCTTACAGGGCACAGGATGCAGTCCGCAGCACACGTCTTACAGTGCACCTCAGACTCATGCCGAGCGGCCAGGAGGTCCTGCCCAAGAGCGGAGAGCACAGGAGAGGACTGGATTACTACACCGAAACACACCGTGGAAAGGGAGGGCGCAGCTCTGCTAGGCAGAGCTCCACCTCGAGTCTGACCAGGCGCTCTCCACCGGTGCGCGACCTGCTACTTCCCCGGCCCGCGGCCAGACACACCTGTTGCGGGGCACACCAGAGGGCACGCTGCCCTGCAGCTCAGCTGGCCCGGCCCAGAACAAAGGAACAAAGCCTTGGGGAACCGGCGGCCCCGCCATCAAAGAGGGGAGGCGCGCCCCCTTCCCTAGCAACGCGGCTTCCTCCCGCGCAGGCCGCCTTACGCCGGCCTGCAAGGTGACGTCACACTCCCTGGGGCCTGGCGGTTGCCATGGTGATACCTGGACTCCTGTCTAGTGACGCACTCGTTAGGATCCTGGATCGCGTGGCATGGTCAACAAACCTAAAGGTAGGAGCCTACGCCGGGGAACTGGCCAGATACCCACCTCTTTCCACGCCCACAGTCGGTTTAGCGGTCACTTCCGGTCGGGCAGACGCTCCCCTTTCTTTCCTCCTCCCTCCAACACACGCGCGCGCCACATCGGGGAGTACGAAGGACCACATTTCCCAGAATGCAACACGCAGGGTTTCTGAATTACTTTTCCCAGGCTTCCACAAATGTTTCCGTCCCACTTGGTGGGTCCGGAGGTTGCACTTACCTACTATTTGCGTCTGATTGCTTGGATTGTGAGCAGAGGTAGTCATATACTAGTCTTTGGAACAAAGACAGATACACACACCTGCAGAGTTTTGGTTCGGAGATCTTGGGGCAGGGTCTCATGCTCCTCAGGATGGCCTCGAACTTGCTATATAGATGTAGCTGGCCTTGAATTCCTGATCCACTTTCTCCACCTCCCAAGGGTCAAGACCTCCCACACTGAGAATTTCAAAACACAAGCATACATTTCACCATTCAGCCCTACTTTTATTACCTGGCCTGCATTATTCTTTATATGATTTTTGTCATTTTGAAAATATCTGTCATTACCCATTGAATTGTTTTTATGTCTTCGAAAAACGTCCCACATTTTTTTAAATGCTAAAGAAAACGGAAGGAGGTGGTGGTACAGTATTTTAATGCTCTCTGTTCAGTCTTCTCTCAGAGATCAGGCCTCAATTTCAGTTTCCCAGACTGAACAAGCAGTTTCTGAAAGAGCTACAAAGGACAATCAATCTCTAACACCCCCAACAACAAGGACAAGGAGGCCTGATACTACATGTGGCAGGCCAGGCCAGGCCTGTGCCAGTCAGCAAATAACCAAATAAGGAGAAACCCTAGGATTAGTCCAGACTTGCCCAAAAATGGAAAACTGTAGCCCTGACGAGCCCTAACTAGCCCTGGCCAATCAGAACATACTAATATGATTGCCACTTGCTTAAGCCAATCATATCTAAAATGACCTAACAGCCCTAGGAACTCCCCTTATCTGTGCTTAAAAGGAGCTTATGCACTTCTCTAGGGGTCGTTGACATTTTGCCTTTTTGTAGGATGGTCCGCTCCAGCATGCTGGAATAAAGAACATTCTTGTTGATTGCATATTTGGATGGTGGTCTTTTGTAGAGCTTCTCCAGAACCCTAACACTGGACATGGTTACTAGAAACTTCTGAACCGTCTCTCCAGCCCCCAAAAGGCATATTTTAAAGTGTGGCAACTATTGGAGGCATATTTGAGAAAATTGAACTGCTGGTGAGGAACAGTAGAGGATACTCTTTAGAAGTATCTCTATGATTTCAAAGAAAATTGAAATTGAGTAAAAGAAAGGAATAGACACGAAGGACAGAAGACAGAAAGTCAACGTGTTCATCATAATAGTCAGGAAGCAGGGATCAGATTAAAACCAGCTGTCAACACTTCCTGTGTGCCAAGCAAGGACTCCAAGTGCCTTGCATCTAGTAAGTTAATTCTTAAAGCAATTAAGTGGATATACTTTTCTCTAATTGTTCCTACTTTACGTCAATGGAAATTAAGTAACAAATAGATTGAGTAACTTGCTTGAGGTCACATGGACAACAAAAAGGACTGCTGGATTATTATGAATAGTTGGTGGGCAAGTGAAGAAATTGAAAGGAGTTTACCTAAGGCCTTTTCAGGAATAAATGTGTTTTTGTTTTTTTTTATTTCTGAGGCTTTAAATATGGGAGACAACTTGGGTAACATGAAATTCGTGGGTCACGAATTTTCACTAAAAACTTTGTTTTCATTGTTTCTCTAGTGTAATGTAAGAAAGATAAAAAAAACAAAAAAAAACAAAAAAACCCAAAAACCCTGGCTGCTCATAGTCTCTAAGTTTTTGGTTATTGGACTTTTCCTCTCTTGTCACCTTAAACTTTTTTCAACAGCAACAATCTAGTTGTCTATGAAGTGTTTTAATATGAAAGTCACGTTTTGTTCTGCTCGCACTAGGGTGGAACCTAGTGCCTCAAGCATGCCAGGGAGGCGCTCTACCAAGGAGCCACACACATAGCCAGTGTTCTTAAACTCAGGATACACTTCATCTCCACAAGGGAGACTACAGTCATGGGTGAAGAGTGCTTCAGACCAGACTTATAACATTAGCTTCCTTGTTTGCTGGCTAGGAACACCACCACACAGATTTTAGTCCTGGAAATGGGGTTCTGCTGAAATAAAAACCTGGAAATATGAAAGTGACTTTGGAATTTGATGATGAGTAGGAGCTAGAAGGATTCTTGAGTTGTATAATTTAAACTAAATTGTTTTGAAAAGGTGGATGCTGTGTCCATTAAGGTCTAGTGCTGGCTTGGATGGAAGTGGGGAGCATGACAGAGAGCTACAGCCGTCTAAGAGATTACATATTGTCACCAACAGAACGAGAGTCAAAGGCGAAGACTAGAATGAAAAATCCAGACTGGGAGATGGTATTTGAAAACACTTGAAAATACTATTAAAGTATTTGTTGTATATCAGGGGAGGGTTCAAGCGGGTCCATGCGATCAAGACACAGAGGCACCTTAAAGATGAAATTAGCCTTTCCAGCGGCAGGGGGACCAGTCTCTCCAGACTGACTCACTGTAGCTTAGCAAAGGGCCCTTTTATTGTTAAACAATTCACACCTGTAGCCAGTCAATTCCGTATACCAAAACCTCTTATCTAAGTTAGCCCCACTGTGGGAACCCGTTTTCAGGTTCCTCGTGGCTTTACCCAGCAGGTCCGCATAGAGGATGAATAGGACCACGGGCCTGAGTGCAGGTGTCTGAGATGGTCTGCACTTGGCCGTGCTGGGGGAGGAGGTCTTTTGCTCCACCCCTTGGCGTCTCTATAAACACCCTGGGGCAGAGCCAGTCGGGCCGTTGGAATAGGTTCAAGGCCCCCTCGAGGCTATCCTTTATTTTCTATCTGTTTATCTCCGAGATATTCTCCGCAATATAAATCCTTCTATCTAATATTTCCTGCTGCTCACACTCAAGAAAACTCTGGGGAGCTGTGGGTTTGGTGGGTAAACGCCCCACACCCCACAAAGGGACAATGCCAAATGCACATTCTCAGTTAAGGAATACTACAGTTGTCTGGGTTGTCTCTCAACCAAGTTTGCATAGGCTTTGAACCCCTAGGAAATTCTCAGATGGGACTTAAGACAGAAGCAATCACAAAAGGCAGATCACAGCTAGATGCTAACACTCCAGAATCAAACCAGCTGCAGCTCTGCAGGAATTCTCCTAACAATTTGCACCAGAGGGACAGTGGTAGTTTTTGTGTAGTCTAGCACCAAAATAAAAATAGGTTTATTCTTAACAATGCTCAATAACAAACCCCAAAACTTTAAACACCTCAGCAAAGATATTTACAGAATACAGAGATTTGAAAAGAACTCTACATCTTAGTTTCAGGGAAATGTGTATTAAAACAAGGGTATACCATGACCAGAATGCTCAAGATCTAGGACATTGACAAGAAAGTGGGACAAGAGGACCTCTCTCTCCTTCCCTGACAGCAGGAATGCAAACTGATAAATCCATTTTGGAGGACAGTTTGGCAATTTCTTATAAAAACTATTCATACTATTAACTTCTATCCAATAATTCTACTCCTCAAAGGAATAGAAAACTGACATCAAAAGAACACTTCTGTGTATCTTCTGTGTATGTTTGTAGTAACAGGACAAGAATGAACAAACTGTTGGATATATGGTTAGTGGAATATTATTCAGCAATTAACAGAAATAAGTTACCAAGCTACCAAAGGGGGGGGGCATCAAATGGATGTTACTGAGTAAAATGAGTCACTCTGAAAAAGGGTGCATACAGCATGATTCCATCTATATACCATTAAAAATAAAAAAGGCTGCATACAGCATGATTCCATCTATATAACATTAAAAATAAAAAAGCTGCATACAGCATGATTCCATCTATATAACATTAAAAATAAAAAAGCGAAGAGCAAGTAAAAACCACTGACTGCCAGGGATTTTGGGAGAAGGTTGAGCAAGGGGAGGGGGTTGAAACATATAATAGTTTTTGACAAATACTAATGCCAAAGAATGTACAGCATTGAGCAAGCCCTAATGTAAACTGCAGTGTTAATAGTAATTTGCTGTTACTGGCTTATCAATGATAACAAATGTGCCATAGGAAAACAAGATGTTAACAATAAGGAAATTGAGGGACGAGGAGAAATGGAGTATACTGGAACTGTATTTTCCACTGATTTTTTTTTTCTATAAATCTAAAACTGTGCTTCTCTCCCCAAGTCTGTTCATGTAGAAATATATGAGTGTTAAAGGTGCTTCCTGTAAGGTCAGAAACGGAGGACAGGTGATTAGAAGCTGAGGGGATGGTGATCCTTTTGATGAAGGAACAGGCATTTGGTTGGCTGTGTTATACTGTTGGGTGGAAAAGAGAATTTAAATATTTAGCCGAGAATTCCAAGTGAGACAGTTGGGAGACCCAACTCTCCCCCAGGGTACTGTTGAGCTTTTTTTTTTTTTTTTTTTTTCTTTCCTTTTTTTAAAGCCAGGGTTTCTTCTGTCCTGGAACGAACTCTGTAGACCAGGCTGGCCTTTGAACTCAGATAGCCTCCTGTTTCTGCCTCCGAAGTGCTGGGATTAAAGGCAGGCACCCCCATCGCCCACCTGTTTAGCATTCTCTAAAGAATGGAGAATGTTATTTTTATATTGGGCTTAAGTCTTTTTTAATACCCTTTTAATGCTTTCTGTAAATTATTAAAATCGGATGTTTGATTAAGGGGTCAGAAAAATAGCAGTACCTAGCCCTGGGTTAACGAAGTCTGATTGCACTTGATTTTTGTTTAGACAAAACATGTATGTACACCATATAGCCAGGTTGACCCCAAAGTCTTGCCTCAATACCAGGGCTGGGACACAGGAATGAGCCACCACACTTGGCCTAACAGTACTTTGTGAGGTCACCTGGGTTCTGGTGAGGGAAGTGAAACCTCCAGTTGTCCGAAGACGCTGTTAGGGCTCCTCTTGGCACCCTCTCCATTCCGAGGATATAAAGAGATTCCAGCCTTTAGTATCTCCCTTACGCTTTGAAGGGTTCTCTTCCTCTTTTGCAAATCTGGCAAACTGCTTTTTCTTTCAATCTTGCTTCATAGAAGGTACGAGGATTTACCTTTATGGATTTCAAGTATAAGGACTCGTTCATGTAGTCGTGGCCGAGTGGTTAAGGCGATGGACTAGAAATCCATTGGGGTCTCCCCGCGCAGGTTCGAATCCTGCCGACTACGGGACATTTTAAATCCGAATTTAATTTCCCTATTTACTCCAGCACGAGGATTTTCCCGTCTAGCACTTCTCTCTTCTGTCTCCTCCATGAGTTCAGCGACAGGTTCTCCAGTACTCAGTTTTCTGTTTTTTTAGGTGGCACATTCTCCGCTGACTCTTCCTCCTCAGGGAAGCACGGATCCGGGTCCAGACCTCATTTCCGGTCTCACAATATGCTTAGTTTGAAGAGTCAGGGACTCGATTGTTTGTAATTCCACAGGAACTAGTGCACAACAAAGGCAGTGAAACAGGACTTTGGTTTTCTTTTTTCTATTTCAGGCTCTTGGCGCCTGCCGTCCCATCACGCAGGCGCAGCTCAGGTAGCGTGCGCAGCGAACAAGCTATACTAGGCACCCGGGCCGAGTCGCGTGGTGCGTGGTAAGTACCAGAAACACAAGCACGCACGTAGGCTGCAGGAACCTCCAAAACTTCCTGTACAGTCCCTGAGAGCCAGCTCTCATCTCTTCCTCGTTAGTATAGTGGTGAGTATCCCCGCCTGTCACGCGGGAGACCGGGGTTCGATTCCCCGACGGGGAGAGCATATCAACTTTTAAATAAAGGGCCCCTTCAAAAACTTTTAACTCTCTCATAGTTAACTAATTTCTTTCTTTCTTTCTTTCTTTCTTTCTTTCTTTCTTTCTTTCTTTCTTTCTTTCTTTCTTTCTTTCTTTCTTTCTTTCTTTCTTTCTTTCTTTCTTTCTTTCTTTCTCTCTCTCTCTCTCTCTCTCTCTCTTTCCTTCCTTCCTTCCTTCTTTCCTTCCTTCCTTCTTTCTTTCTTTCTCTCTCTCTTTCTCTTTCTTTCTTTCTCTCTCTCTTTCTCTCTCTCTCTCTTTCTTTCTTTCTTTCTTCTCTCTTTCTTTCTTTCTTTCATAGAATTCTTCAAAACTAAAGAAGTACTACAAAACAGTAAGCTATAGAAATCACAAGGATTAGCTACACATTAGCTAAACTCTACTAAGAGATAGATAAATACAGTAACCAAGAGATTAGTCTGTGTTGGACCAGTAAATGGCATGTACCTCCTGAGCATATGTACTAACAGAGCCCAATGCCACAATCTTGATATTCCTGGCAAAAATGTGTAGCCTATTGTAGGAAACATCAGACAAACTAAGAAACATTCTACAAAATAGCTGAGTCGTATTCTTTTAACAGTGGCAATATAACAAAACACGAAAACTGCATGTTCCACAGCTGAAAGCTGTACATGATCTGGACCTTTTTCTCTCGATATACAGGTCATCTGGGGGACAATTGGTAAAATCTGGATAAAGTCTGTTGATTATTATGTCATTGTTAGTTCCTACTTGTGTTCATTGTTCAATGCCTATATATCAATGTTTTAAGGCAATGAATGCATATAAAAAATACGTATGTATTAAAGGGTAAGTATCTTCAAACTACCTCAAATAGTTCAGAAAATATATACATGTCTATCAGAGCATGAGAGAGAAAAGAAAATATGATAATATGCTAAGTATGTTGACAAGAGGGATGTTATGAACGATATTCAGGAATTCTCTGCATTGAAACATTTCTGTCTGAATTTTTATAACTAATGAGTTACAACAAACCTTTGTTAATTTTTAAAATCCACTCCATGTTACAGTATGCATGTGGAGGCCAGAGGACAGTTTGAGAAGGGTATGTTGTCTTCTGGGGATCGAACTCAGATCTTTCGGCTTGGGTGGCAGGTGCCCTTGCTCTGTAAGTTATCTTGCCAGCTCTTAAGAACTTTAAGCGCTGAGGGTGGTAGTGCACACCTTCAATGCCTTCAACCCTGGCCAGAGACAAGAGTATCTATGAGTTCCAGGTCAGCCTGGTCTACAAAGCACAAACTGCGAACCAGCCAAGACTACATTGTGAACAAGAAACCAACTATACACAATAAGAAGCCTAGCAGAGAGAGAACCTCCTGGGGGAAACGGTTGATAAACTGGTGTCACAGTAGAGTCTTCTTCCAATCATGGTGTTGCTCCGCCTACACTCTGGGCAACACTGACATTTGGAAATATTTGAGAAGAGGCCCTTTTGGAAGAACATTTTAGGCTCAGTGTCTGCACAGCATATAGACTGGCATGAAATCATCCATTTCCACCTTCAAGTGAGTCCTCCTGGACTAGAAATTAGAAACATTTTCCTGACACCTTTGCTGTTAGGGTTCTAGGTGTGACCTACCTAAAGTTTCCCAATGTGCAAATAAGGTGTTTCCCATTGTGTTATTGTGTTCAAAAGCATTGTCATGGATACAGTGGGATTTTCTGAGAATATACGGGAACAAAGACTGTTTGGCTAATTTCACATCTAGAAGGTATAGTATGCCATGGAACATTGGTTTTCAAGGTGTACCAGTCCAACAGCAGCAAGTTCTGAAACTTGCTTGAGAAATGTGAATTGCTGTTGGAGCATTCTCTGTTTTATTCTGTTCTGTATCTGTTTGGCACCCATTAGTCATAGGACCAAACTGTCCAAAGTTGTCCACAATTCTTGCTATTCGGACTCTGCACTCTGAGTCATCTATTTTCAACATACATCAAACGAATATTTCTCTCAATCAACCACAGGCCGGACACTAAAGAGCACCAAACTGGTCTGCTGGACTCACTCAAACTTGTCAGTCCCAAGGTGTTTACTGTGACCTGTGCTGCTTTAGAAAGTTCACTAAAATGTTATGTGCTTGTCAAGACTGTAGGTCACAGAAGTGAGACATGCTATGACTAACGACTACAGCACCCATACGTAGTTCACTTTAAATGTCATGACCAGATGGGAGAAGACAGAATGTCCTTGAGGGCAAAGGCTTTCATTTCAAGAGTGCTGGATGCTCAGGGTCACACAAAACATTGACTCAGCCAGTGGCTGCACTCAGGGTTCTTCTGTCTCGAAGATGGAAGAGTGAGCTTAAAAAGCAGTGTTTATCGTAGAAAGAAAACTGACAAGACGAAGATTAAAGCCTTATTGCAGGGATAGGTGGTGTGAACCACATGGCAACCATTGCTGCTTGACAAAGTGCCAGCGTTCTCATTCTATAGACCAGGCTGTCCTCGAACTCACAGAGATCCGCCTGGCTCTGCCTCCCTGGTGCTGGAATTAAAGCTCACAAGCCCCTTGTCTCGAGTTTAATCCTATGTGCAACTAAACAGTATAAAAGGTGTAATCTTTCCTCAATTAAAGGCTGCTGGCAGCCACCTGATTCACCCTCAGTTTGTGTCCATCTCCTCCCTCTATCTCCCTGCCGACTCCACACATCCTCTACAGGACCTGAACCTCCCTGCGGAAGTAGGTCTCTGGCAGTTAGACACGGTAGCGCATGCCATTAATCCTAGAATTGGGGAGGCAGAGGCAGTTTGAGGCCATGAGACCATCTCAAAACCAAAAACAAGCAACCAACAAAAGACCTCTTGCAGAAAGAGG